>NC_086446.1:245344768-245539554 GCF_028390025.1 Pseudophryne corroboree
ACATTTTAAAAAGTTCCAAAGGTGGTGGTAATTATGTTACTGGCGATACTGGGAAGATCTGTAAAACCTGCACTATTATTGGGCTATGAGGACAGAAATTTTTGCACAGATGTGTCTTCATACACTAGCTCCAATATTCCATGAAGTGCAGGGCAAACACAGGATTTCTGGAGGGGGTTCCAAATGTTTGATTTTAGAGTGATTGTCGCCAGCCCATTAAGATGCATAATTTGCATTTAACAAGCTACTGCATAGTGCAGTTTATGTAATACAGTGTTTCAGACATATGCAGGCCCAATGATCACGGTAAACCACTTACCAGAGTCCCTCTCTGGTGCGATGACTGAGCACTCAGATCCGGGGTTGGATTGGGATGCCATACCAACCCCCCGGGCCAGCCTTGCTGCCCACTCAGTGGCCTGACTGACCCCTCCACCAGCTGAGCTTTGGTTGGGTAGCTTTTCTAAATGGCCCCTTGCAGGCCAGTCTGTGCAGATGCTAGTAGCCACTGCTATGCTCCCCTTCCGTGGATTCAGCTTGTCAGTGTGTGTACAGTGGCTGTCTACACTGCAGCAACGGATGGGACACCTGTTTGCTATCTTACAGGTACGTTCGTCCTCCCATTCTTACCATCATGCTGCTTTTACATCCTTATTGCAAGAGAGGGTGATACCCAGCAGGCTATACTGAGACACTGGCCTGCCGGAAAAAAAACTCCTGCACTCGGAAATTGCTGGATTTCAAAGGCTACTGATTGTTGGATAGTCTCTAATTCCAGGCGGCTCAAAAGCTATTTCTCTCATTAGATCCACAGCTAGACTTATCACATACCTCCCAAAATGACCCTCTCCAGGAGGGACACAATGTTCTGCTCCTGGACTTTTATCTTAATTTTTGATTGCTGCACCTGTTTTGAACAGGTTAATGGATAAGAAAGGTGTTTCACTACAGGTTGAGGGCAATCATACATAAAGAGGGAAGTCCAGGAGCAGAGCATTCTGTCCCTCCTGGAGAGGGTCATGCTGGGATGTGTTTTATCAATCCTTTTTATCAGGTGTAAGTTCATCTCAGTTGCCTGGAGGCAAGATAAATATTGGTGCACCCCCATATTATATATATATATATATATATATATATGTATATATCTCCTATATATTTGTCTAAATCTGTGACTCTGTGCCCGTAACGCTGGGTGGAGTCACAGCGGTGGGCGGAGTCAGCAAGTCTCTGCTCCTGCTGCCTGTCCATCTCTCTCTCTCCCCTCCCCCCCACCCATCAGCAGCTCTGATTCCCCGGCCGCGGCGCCGGCCCAACAACAACGGCTGATGCCGCCCCCGGCATACACATTAGGAGGGACGGGTGGCGTAGGAGAAGGCTCTCATAGCCCTCCCTGCGCCGTGTACACAGACCCGCCGCCTCCTCCGCACAAATCCCGCTGTCAGCTCTCCTGCTGTGACAGGAGGCGAGTGCTGCAGTGACGTCATCTCCTGCAGCACTCTCCTCCTGTCACACAGCCGGCACACACTCTCCAGTCTCCGGGGGCTGCCAGCATCTACAGGCAAGCTGGAAACACCCCCGGAGCGAGAGAGAAGAGACCCGCGAGGCCACGCCCCTTTCACAGCAGGCCACCCCCCCTCTTCGGCCGCCGGGGGGGGGGGGGAGAGATGTGTGTAACAGTAATGCTGAAATGCTGACCCAGTGACGCCTCTGGACACTGTACTGTTTACCAGCCTGCAGCAGCCGCCCACAGCCCCAACGGTGAGTCCCTCCGGCCATCCTACCCACTGTTTCTATGTCTGCTCGCCACTTTACACAAGTCTCCTCTTCTGGTGCCCTCCCCCTCCACTACTTTCCCCCCTCTCTTCATCAGCTTCCTCACTGGGGACCCTTCCTGCCGACCCGCGTCTCTATATCCCCTCCCTACAACACCGCGTCTCTCTATCCCCTCCCTACCGCCCTGCGTCTCTCTATCCCCTCCCTACCGCCCGCGTCTCTCTATCCCCTCCCTACCGCCCCGTGTCTCTCTATCCCCTCCCTACCGCCTCGCGTCTCTCTATCCCCGCCCTACCGCCCCACGTCTCTATATCCCCTCCCAGCCGCCCCGCGTCTCTCTATCCCCTCCCTACCGCCCCGCGTCTCTATATCCCCTCCCTACCGCCCCGCCTCTCTCTATCCCCTCCTCCCTATGCCTCTGTATCCCCTCCCTACCGCCCGCGTCTCAGTATCCCCTCCCTACCGCTCTGCGTCTCTGTATCACCTCCCTACCGCCCCGTGTCTCTGTATCCCCTCCTACCGCCCCGCGTCTCTGTATCCCCTCCCTACCGCCCCGCATCTCTCTATCCCCTCCCAGCCGCCCCGCCTCTCTGTATCCCCTCCCTATCGCCCCGGGTCTCTCTATCCCCTCCCTACCGCCCCGCGTCTCTCTATCCCCTCCCTGCCGACCCGCGTCTCTCTATCCCCTCCATACCGCCCCGCGTCTTTCTATCCCCTCCCTATCGCCCCGGGTCTCTCTATCCCCTCCCTACCGCCCCGCGTCTCTCTATCCCCTCCCTGCCGACCCGCGTCTCTCTATCCCCTCCATACCGCCCCGCATCTTTCTATCCCCTCCCTACCGCCCCGCGTCTCTATATATCCCCTCCCTATCGCCCTGCGTCTCTCTATCCCCTCCCTACGGCCCTGCGTCTCTCTATCCCCTCCCTGCCGCCCTGACATTTCACATACCTTTATACAAACCATCACGTGAAATCCCATCTGCATACCCATGTCCGCTCACCCGGCGGGCTGTTGCGGACATGACGTAATAGTGCTGAGACCGCACTAAGTGAAAGCATTTCATCACCATAGCAACAAGACTAAACAAGCTTATGATCGTTTCTAATACAAGCAGCACAAGAAGTCAAACAGATGACTACCTACACTGCATACAATGTATAACTTTATGTTACAAAAGTAACAACCATACTTTAAACGATGTAGCCACAATAACCAGGACAAGTGATACATTTATTTCAAAAAGCAAAAGTAAGAGAAATGCTCGTTAAGACCCTTCGGTTGCATTACCTCCAGTCTAGCTATCCATCTTCCTTCAAGTTGAAGCAATGTAGTAGCCTGATCACCCCCTCTGATGTCAAGAGGGACATGGTCTATCATCCTGTAACGGACGCTGTTAATCGGTTGTTTTAGCAGCGCAAAGTGTCTTGCGACAGGCTGTTCGCGAGTCCCTGTCTCCGAGGCACTGCGAAGAGCTGAACGGTCATTCGTTCTTTACATTTTTTCCGTTTTTCCGATATAAGAGAGCCCGCATGGACACAGGATTTGATAGACTACATGTGTGGAATTACAGGTTAACAAATGTCTAATCATAATTTTTTTTTACCCGTATGGGGATGATTGAAGGAATATCAAGTGAGTAAGTATTGACAAGTTACACAGGAGCATTTTATACACCCCAATTATTTATTCTGGCTCACCAAAAAATGTTTGGATGGCTGGTCCTTTTCTAAGTTCATCTTACATAGGTTTTTTCAAGGTAATCCCTTAGATTTCTACCTCTAGAACAACAAGGCATCAGCCTTGATCCAAACAGATGTAATTGTCTGTCAGTTTCAATGATCAGCCAGTGCTTCTTAGCTACTTTAGCAATAGCTTCTGACTGCATGTTAAATTTGTTAACCCAGGGGAATCTTACTTGTTGGTTATCTACCCTGATTTTTTTTCTTCAAAATATCACCTCTATCCAATGCCATAGCCTTAGATTTTCGCTGCCAACAATTGTTTCTTAGCATATCCCCTGACCAGAAGTTTATTAATCAAAGCATCTATTTGACAAGAAGCCATCTCTAAATTGCTATTCACTCTCCTTATTCAAACCATCTGAGAGTATGGTAAACCTCTTTTTAAAAAGGGAAGATGGCAGCTATGGGCATGTAATAATTGATTACGGTCAGTAGGCTTAGGAAAAATGGATGTAGTTAGTGATCCTTCATTGATTTTAATCTTAACATCTAAGAAATCAATTTCAGTCTGACTTAAAGTAAAAGTGAATTTAATAGGCCCAGAGCCTGAGTTATACTATTTTAATAACCCTTCCACAATACAAACAAATCGTCTATATAGCGATTGAACAAAACTGCGTTAGATCTGAATGTAGGATTACTA
This sequence comes from Pseudophryne corroboree, assembly GCF_028390025.1. NCBI lineage: Eukaryota > Metazoa > Chordata > Amphibia > Anura > Myobatrachidae > Pseudophryne > Pseudophryne corroboree. Next base: position 245,348,927 of record NC_086446.1, read on the forward strand.
TAGAAGGCTTCTTCTTCTATTGCAAACATTACTATATTGGCGTATGTCGGCACCACCGAAGAACCCATGGCACAGCCTTGGACTACAGCTTTTTGGAGTGCCATACCAGGATTCGGCACCCTCCTATTCCCATACAACAACTGAGCTGGGTGCCTTCATAGACTAAATATAGAAGATTGCAAAAGCGCGGCAGTCACAGCATATTTAAAGAAATGACAGGAACTCATAGAGTGATCTCAACGTTTCAATTTCGTATAAGAAATTTTCATCAGGAATTAAACGGAGACAACAAACACAGCTTAACTTATGTCCCAAACACCCTGGTGCACAAGTCCTCCCCCAGACTCGTGGCGCCAGCGTCCGTGCTGCACCAGGTTGCACCCATCGTGATATCAGTGCTCCCGAGTCCGGTTGCTAAGTGACAGACATAAACATTCAATATATGCACTACAGTCACAATAGACATTAGATGATAATGAAATGACAACGGTACAACCTAAAGCTAGAATACAAATAAGAACCAGTTAAAGAGCTATGGACAAAACAATGATAAGAATATATTTAAATTGAATTGCTCATTAAGCCCATGCAGTTGCACAGTATAAAAATTATAGATCCAGCGTGCTTCTTTCCGTAGAAGCATTTTGGATCTATCTCCACCACGCACTTGCTCTGGTACTCCATCAATCATTTGTATCGTAGTGTGGATAATCCGTGCTTAAAGTCCAGGAAATGTTTAGCTACCGGCTGATCCGTAGCCTTCCATTGATGGCTGCCTGAATGGCTTTACGATGAAGGGCCATTCTCTCCTTGAACTTCCTCACCGTCTTGCCCACATACACCAGTCCACAAGGGCATCTGATGCAGTAGACAACAAATGAGGAGTTACATGTGAAGACCTGTTTAATTTTAATCAACCTGCCGGTATGTGGGTGCAGGTAAGTATTCCCTTGCTCAAGGTATACACAAGTTGTGCACCCATGGCATTTATAATTGAAGGGGTTTTTTGATAAGAAGTGCATTTGCCTCTGGTCCGTGATGTCAGTTTTAACGACATTGGCCCTCATTCCGAGTTGTTCGCTCGCTAGCTGCTTTTAGCAGCATTGCACACGCTAAGTCGCCGCCCTCTGGGAGTGTATCTTAGCTTAGCAGAATTGCGAACGAAAGATTCGCAAAATTGCGAATAAAAATTTCTTAGCAGTTTCTGAGTAGCTCCACACTTACTCTGCCACTGCGATCAGTTCAGTCAGTTTCGTTCCTGGTTTGATGTCACAAACACACCCAGCGTTCGCCCAGGCACTACCCCGTTTCTCCAGCCACTCCCGCGTTTTTCCCAGAAACGGCAGCGTTTTTTCACACACACCCATAAAACGGCCAGTTTCCGCCCAGAAACACCCACTTCCTGTCAATCACACTCCGATCACCAGAACGAAGAAAAATCCTCGTAATGCCGTGAGTAAAATACCTAACTGTTGAGTAAAATAACTAAGCGCATGCGCTCTGCGAACATTGCGCATGCGCAGTAAGTGACTAATCGCAATATAGAGAAAATCGGCAACGAGCGAACAACTCGGAATGAGGGCCATTGTCTCTTATATTCCTGCCACGCTTTTAACAAGGGACCAATCTGATATCTTTAAGTAATGGCAAATCCAGATCCTTATTGATGAGTGGCCAGAGCTGCTTGGCTGTTCTTGTAAGCTCAGCATTTGTAGATGAATACTGATTTATCCATAACATATCATTGGTTCGATCACATGGAGCCGTTTTACGTAAAAGATTACCTCTTGGTATGGATTTTGCTTTATTCATGGCTTACACAATTATTTTGTGTCTGTGCAGAGTAAATACTGGCTGCGTTATTCTTACACTGCAATTTAGATTTCAGTTTGAACACACCCCACCAAAATCTAACTCTCTGCACATGTTATGTCTGCCCCCCTGCAGGGCCGGATTAAGCCTTGGGGGTGCCCTGGGCACTTAAGACAGGGTGGCCCCAGTGGAAGGTGAGGGGTGTATATTTTAATTTGTGCATACCTCCCAACACGTCCCATTCCAGGAGGGACAAAATGCTCTCTACCTGGACTTCCCACTTAATATATGATTGGCATTGCCTGTGTTGAACTATTTAATTGATAAGTAAGGTATTTCAACATAGGTAATTGCAATCATAAATTAAGAAAGTCCAGGTAGAGAGCATGTTGTCCCTCCTGGAATGGGTCATGGTGGGATGTATAGATTGTGTATATTAAATTTAAACCAATGGTGTATATTAGTTTTAAAATAATAGTTTGATAATGGCTGGTTACTGTTTATAGCTCCACCTAATTGAAAGACAACTATTTTATAACATTTTCTTGTAGTGTAACAAAGACAACTTAACCTTAAAATACACATAGAAAAATAAAATAATGTATCATGTCACATGCAAGAAAAGCAGCAGCCTCTGTACTACTTACACACTGGGACAGGACTCAGGAGAACTCTGTGTGACTCTAGACCCAAATGGTTTAGTTGCATAACCACTTACACAAGACTCAGACACCCAAGCAGGGAAGAGAAGAAGCTAGGATCCCTGAGTCACTTACAGTTCTCTCCACCCTCCTATCTCTCCTCTGGTCGGAAAGCTCTGTTGGTAGCTCGTGAAACATAATACTCCTGTGTTTTTGCCTTCACTGCATACTGTCCTGTTTGCATTCTGGCTGCTGGTTCTCCAGCTGCTTAAGAGGGAAAGCTAGTGATGTCAGTGTGCTCTGGCTGGGGTGCCCCCTGACAAGGGGGGTCCAAGGTTCAGTATGCTCTGCATTCCCCCCCTTAATCTGGCTATGCCACCCTGCAGTGCACATGGTTTTGCCCAACTGCTAACAAATTTGCTGCTACGATCAGGTCTGAATTACCGCCATAGTTAGAAGATGAGTGTCACTTGTAAGGTGCAGGGTCGAAGAGATAGCGGTGGCTATCAATTACCTTAATTGCATGAACACACGAAACGGGAGGAGAGGGACCCCCTAACAGAGCAGGAGCCCAGCCGACTTCATTGCCTCTCACAGTTACGCCTCTGCTTTTTATATATAAGAAGATATGCATATACTGTTTGCTCACATTAATTGGTCTTCTAAATTCTGTTTCATCCTGCTGCTGTGTTAATTAAAATTGTTGGGCCCATTTATCAAAGAGTGATAAAACTCGTTGTGAATAATGGTGCTCCAGCCAATCAGCTCCCAACTATCATTTTTCAAACACATGACAGGGGCTGAACACATGGCTGCTAAGAGCTGATTGGCTGGAGCACCATTTATTGTACGCAATGAGTTTTATTACTCACAACAAGTTTTATCACTCATTGATAAATAAGCCCCTATATTTTATGTATCCAGCAATGAATCAGCATTTGTAACTTTTATCCTACCTTTATTTCAGCATTGTCATTGTTTAATGACAATGGGAGTACATAGGCTAACCAGCTGTACTCCCTGGCCTCAAAGGACAGTACCCACCCTAACCACCACCCCTGCTTCCGGAACATACCCTATCCACGGCCCCATTAACATGCACAACCCACCTAACCCCTGTGAAGGCCGTATTGTAATATTTTTTTCTGACAGGAGCCAAAGTGTTTTTTCCCTGTTGGGGACCATTGTGTTTTATTTTTTTTTACTGCAAATTGTTGTCTATGCAATAAAGACTGTCACCAATGCCACCAATGATTAATTAAAAAAATTAAAATCTAACAAATGAAATGAAATTACTAATCAATCCTTCCTTCCACTACATGCATACTCCTTAGGCCCCTGATCTAGTTATTGATAAAGATCTGTGTCAGACCATTTTTTCTGATTTTGGTTTCATATTTTTTAATTTTATCTGCAAAAACAGCTAAAATCACATGATTTGTTTTTTTGTTTTGTTCCTATAGTATTATTAACCTCAATAACATTAATTTCCAGGCATTTCCAGGCAATTTTCGACCACAGTACAAACAATGAAAAAAATATATTGCACAAAACATTTTTTTAGATGCTGTAATCATTTGTACAGATTATTTTAAGACTCAATGTAGGATCAGTTCCTGATAAGTTATGTCCAACCTGGAGAAGGTAACCGCTTCATCCAGCTTTATGCAAGGTCTGTAGTACATGTAAATGTTTTTGACCAATAAACACAACTCATTTTTTTATTAATTCAACATATTTCCACTTTATGGCAGACATCGTGGCAAAGGGAGTGCAATTGCGCCGAGTCCCGGATGCACCTCCCGTATATGGAATTCAAAACCTGCAAGATCCGACGCTGGTTGATAACAATATTGTGATGTGGTGAAAATTGACTGGAAATTAGTGGAAATTAATGTCCTTGAGGTTAAAAATAATAATGTAAGAACAAAAATATGCCCAAATTTTGTGATTTTAGCTGTTGTTTTTTTTTTATATAAAAAAATAAATAAAAATACAGATCCAAAACATATACAGATGCAAAAATCGCAAGGGATGTTTTGGCAAAACAAATACAGATCCAAAACATGAAGGAGACACAGATCCAAAACAAGAACACAAAACCCAAGATTTGGGCCGGCAAACATCTTTCATGTTTCCAGGCAACTGGACTTCCCCCCCCCCCCCCCACCACCTTTGCTTATTCAGTGTGAGACATGTTTCATCCAAACCTAAATCTCTCTGCACATTTTCTTAGATCTGCCCTACCTGCTGTGCAACATGGTTTTGACAAGGTGCTAAGGTACGTGTTTTTTTCCCCCCTCAACCAGCCACATAATACATAACTTCTACACAATATATTAATTTCATATGGCTGACTGTGTATATTAGTTGTCAAAGTCGAAAAATATTGCAGAACACACAGCACGTATAAACTGCACACACATGCCCACTGCGCGTGCACTTGTTCTGCAGTGCGTGCACATGTACGCAATTTGCGTATGATCACTCCCGCGGTCCTGCGCATCGGCGCGTGGTATGGGTATTTACGGCAGAGTTTGTGTACGCATGGAGGGCCACCAGAACACATTACATATTTAATCCAAATAGTGCACAATGTACACATAGCCTCCCTGCACCACATCAGAAAATTATAGCTGTTTAAATGGTAACAGAACAAAGGGATTCACCTTTACAGGATAGGAGGGGCCAGAACAAGGTTACAAGGTGGTGTTTGGTATCCAACTGTAGGGTATTTTAAGGGAAACATTCCGGTGTTGGTTTGAGAAAGATCGCATGTTCCTGTGGATAGTTATGTGCAGGAGCAGAATATAGATATAAACTGTATTTACTGTACATTATGTATGCGGCGGGAATCCAGAGGAGACCACCCACAAGAGTAGTGAAAATAGACATCGCCCACCTATTCAAACAGACCCATGACCTCTCCTGTACTGTAAATGACCATCCCTGTGTCCAATGGACAAAGAGATTACAGTATCCATTGTGTTATGTTTTGGATGAAGTGAATAAAGAGAGCCTGCAGCAGGCTTAGTCAGACAGAAGGCTCACAACGCTATCTATCAGATGGAGGAGGACCGGACCGGGTAGCGCAAGTGAATCCACTCACGTATGTACATTGACTGTAGCCATTATTCTGTTATATTGTTTTGTATTGTAGTGTATAATTTGTATTGTAAACCCCCTTTTAGAAATAATCCACTGTGGTGTCGGAACCCAGCGGTAAAATCACAATTGGTGTTGTGTCCTCATTGCCCTGCATAAGGTTTAAAGTGTAATAGCATCACACTGCATTGCTGCATAAGGTTTAAAGTGTAATAGCATCACACTGCATTGCTGCATAAGGTTTAAAGTGTAATAGCATCACACTGCATTGCTGCATAAGGTTTAACGTGTAATAGCATCACACTGCATTGCTGCATAAGGTTTAAAGTGTAATATCATTGCATTGCATTACTGTAAAGGTTTAAAGTGTATTTAAGGTGTGTTTAAGGTATAGCTTTCATTCCTGTAAAGATAGTCAGCTTTATCAATTGGGGGCTCTCACGGGATATCACGTTCTTAATGATGCACTGTACATTACAAACGCGGCTGTAATTGACCAGCTCCAATGGATGCATTGAGAAGCTGATGAAAATAACATCCACGTTAATGTAATTTTGTGGTATCAGTAAGCCGCTGGTATGAAATTCAAGGGACAATGCGTTTCTCATAATATTTAAGATGCTAAAATGTATTTTTATTGTTGCAAAACAAGGTTAAAATAAGTCATATTGTGTTTGATTCAGATTGGATTGTTTATCTGTTTAAGTAGGTTTAAAAGTATATTTAAAAGTTGTTACATAACCTTGATATAGTGTTTTTTTTTAACTCAGGCCTAAAATAACTTCAGGTGCTTGTATGATGTGTGATTTCTTTGTGACAAAGGAAGCCGCATGGTCTGTCCTCCATTTTGGACTAACCACATGGCCTGTCCACCATTTTGTGTAACCCTCATGGATGTGGAAGGGGGAGGAGCAGTGGCCATTTTGGGAAGGTCATTTTTTCTAAATGGCTGATTTTCAGTCTGCTCAAGAATAATCAGCTCTCCCTGGTCACATCAATCACCATTTATGAGTTACCAATGCATTTATTTAACCCATGCCATAGTCAATTACAAATAGTTTCAGCTGGGCCTAGTAAAAGTTAATAGTAAGATGAATACTTGATGTAAGAACGACACACAGATATAAACAAAGTTTTTTTTCCTTTACCTCTAGGATTTAGTTAGAATCTGCTTGCTATAAGATAGCCATTGAAATGCAAATTAACCTGTGTAACTGCTTTTTCTTAGCAGTGGAAAAAAAACCAACCCCCCCCCACCCACACTTTTACAGACAGCCAAAAGCACATAGCATTCATATGCAAATTAGAAGCACTGAATGGTTAAAAGAGTTTCAGGAGACCAGTGAATGGTATATATATATAATTATTATAATTATGTGTATATTTATATCAGTGTATGTTCTGCAAGATAGCTATCCAATCTGAATCATATCATTTAAATTATTGATTATTGCTAGAGTCATTATAGATCATTGTGAAATAGGATACATTTGTTGCTATATAGGTAAATATATAGGTAAATTTGAAATAACAGTATTTTAAGGAAGTAAACATAAAACACAAACACAGTCTGGCCTAGTTAAAAAGGTTTATACAGAAAGACACTGTGTTGTGTTAAGTGAGCGATTATAGGTAATATCACTTACATTTATAGAAGTGTGGGATTTGTACTATTGCGGATGTACGGTTTTTGCACACGTGTCTCGGACAAAGTACGGGACTGCGTACGCAACGTAAAGACATACGCACGGTCGCGTGTTTACGCAACGTGCGTAAGGGTACGACCGCTAAGTACAAATTACACAATAGCATTGTTTAGTTTAGGGGCGGGACAGTAGCCACGCTACATTAGCACAAATTGCTCGGTTTTCCAAGATTTAGTTTAAATAAAACCTTTTTTACTGCATTGCCTCTGGTACTAAGTCTATTTATCTGAATGAAAGATAATTTTCTGTACGAATGTGAGTGAGCAAACATAATAAAGGTTTTGTAAACCCAGGGAATTCGGGATCCCGTCGAGTGGTACACCAAGTGAGTGGAGACTTGGTGGCGTGAGATAGCTGACTCACGTTAATATAGATTGAAGTGCAAAGGAGCAAGGTAGCAGAGTACCGCGGCCCAGGAGGTCAGCGAGGTTTAGAGTACCGCAGCCCAGGGGGTTAGCGAAGGTTTACCCATTTAGTTTTTTTTTATACGCTCCGGCTGAGGTTTCGCAGCCTGAAAATCGATTCCAGTGGTCGTACGGCGGATAAGTAACAAGTACCTATACGCTGTGCGATTGGACCGCGCGTTCGTGGGTGCAATATTTAGTGCAACGTGATACCCTCTTTACGAGCTTTGCGTAAAATCGCGGTATCATTAGCACTATATATGGCATACGCAAGCGTGATTTGTGTATAATAAAGGTTTAGGAAGTTGTCGCTGGTCTCTCTCAGGAAATCTCCAACAACTTATATTTACTGGAAAGGGTAAGTTATTCCCAGATACTTCCAGTAAATAGAGGTTACATAGGGACCTAAGTTGGGTACATTGCCTTCGCTATCGACAGTGTATGGTAGTACTGGCCAACGTGGGCGGTGAGCGGGTGAAGAGCGCTCAGAGAACTTTCACCGTTGCCTTATATTGAGTATTTTTTTTTTTTTTTGTGGGATTAGCCGAAAGGACAATACCTGCAAAAATATGGGGGCCAGTTGCTCAAGTAAGGGACGTTCAACCAGGGTTCAGGTTGACATACCGTGGCCCAGGGGGTCAGCGAGGTACATAATGTGTGAGAAGTATGGACCACACACACAAGTTTTGTGCAATGAATGGGAACGTATGACTGCAGGAGATAGGGAACCATTCCCTAAGGTAGTCAGTTTTGAACCAGAGGTATTGCAGAATTTAAGGAGTAGGATATGTCTAATAAAATCCAGAAAACAAAGGATTAGACATACAGATTGTTTAAATTTATGGCAGCAAGAGGGCGATTTGCAAGGGAAATTAACATATGCAGCAGATTCCAAACCTAGTGGGAATGAGAACACAAACACACCATTGTCGACACAGGTCGAAGGGGAACAGAAGGCTACAGTCAATGATACATCCGTAAATGATAGTAATATGAAAGAGCAATGTATTAACCCTAACTTTTGCAAAATGTATCCTGTTTTGAAGTCTCTCCAAGGTTTTAGGTCACAGGGAGATGAAGGATTCAGCCAAATCGCAGCTCTCCTCCAAGCAGTCATGTTGCAGGAAACTCAGGTGGGACCTGTCCAACCAGGTAGAGCAGTAACAGTATTCCCCAATGAAAGAACTGGTGAGGTCACAGCTACCGGTAAGTATGAGACAGTTCATTGCACAGAAACAACAACACCACCACACAGTAAACAGATTAGGAACGGAACGGTAGGATTACACCCTGTCTTGGAAATAGTAACTCCCAATGGGGGAACCGATAGTCAGGAAGTAGTCCTCACCAGGAATAATGCAATGTATTGCCCGTGGCCCAGAGATGAGCTGCAATCAATCATTTCAGAATTCCCCGACCCTCGGAAGCATTTAGCCAGATGTCAGAAATTTATCAGAGATCTGGGTAATGCGTATGAACCGACAAATCAACATTGGCGGACATTTTTGAAAGCATGCCTACCCCCTAATATTGACACCCAAAAATTTACCACTGATTGTAGGCTAGAGTCGGATAGTCCTATGACTGACAGAAACAATCAGGAAAATATAAAACAAATTAATAGGCAACTAGAGTTGTGTTTCCCCACTGAGTGGAGAAGAATTTTCTCCATAAAACAGAGGGAAAATGAAATGACATCTGAATATTTCCATCGGGCACTGCAAATAATGGATAGATACATGGGGGTATCAGATACAGGGAACGATACGAATTACAGGAAGGTAGCTGTGTCTGTGCTAATGGACGGACTCGATAAGACAGTAAGGGACAGAGTACAAACATCTTTGCCTAATTAGAGAGGGGTCACAGTAGCTTGCCTTAGAGAGTGCGCAATTGTACACCACAAAAATATTGTTAGGCGTAGAAAACAACAAGAGGAGATGCTGAGGATTGAAAGTATGCAGGCTCTTACACCAAAGTCTCATCAGCCCAAGCCCCAAAACCCTAGTAGTAATAAAAGACCGAGGATATGTTACATTTGTAAAAATAAAGGACATTTTGCTAGAGATTGTAAGAGTAGTACAGCACATAGCCAATATAGACCCCTAGACAGAATAAAAAAGCCACGTTATTAAACAAATAGATCAAGGGACATATAGTAAGGAATCACGATACAGTATAGAAAAACACAGATTCGGTTAATGGGAAGAACAGAATAAATGCAACTTTACCCTTTTGACAGAACTTACTGAGATTAGGAGGAGGCCTCTAAACTTCTGCTTCTCTCTCTAGCAGAAGTGACCTCTCAGTAATTTAACAGGAGTTTTGTTAGAGATGGTATACATATAGAGTGCTCCCACCCAGGAAGCACAAAATATGTTAAATACCCACGAAGACTAATATTGCATTCCACTGTTTTAGATGCATGTCCATCACAGGTAGAGGAAATTATCTCAAGGATACCGGGTTCCCTATGGACTTAGAATGGACAAGACACTGGATTGATGGCTGGGATAGTCCCAGTAGAGATATAACACACATAACTTTTTTTTTTTTTAAGGGGAACAGACCGATTAGGGAATCATTCCCCGTAATGCCCAATTCAGATGTCAAACTTTGTAAAATCTTCTTTGCCTTTACAAACTTACCTGTTACTAAACTCTGTGATTTGTCTTCAAAGTTTCCTCTTCATTTCTTACGTTCACTGACAGGATTATAGTTCAAACGCTACATGCCTACTCGGTCTTTCAGAGCTCTGCCTAAATCCAGTATATCTCACTAGCATAGGGACACCAGTATCAGTGTGCCTGGTCATGCACAAAGTGTGGAGAATGGGAATACTAGTGAAGGGAGACTGTGCATAGATACCGATATACATGATGGTGTGACAGCCTGATGGTGAACGCAAATCTGACAAATTTTCTTTTTATTATTTCCCCTCTCTTTTCACTTTCCACAGATGGTTTACTTCACACAACTGATAATACACAACAGTTAAACACATTGAAATGCAAGATTTATGTTCCCTACAGAAAGGTCGCTGACCCGGAGAGAACCTGTGACAAAGAGCAGAGTGTAGAGAATATCGTATCACTGGAGTGTATGTTCGGGAAGGTTGAGAGGCAGGACTGTTGAGACGGCACCTGAGCGTGGAGAACAACAAGACCAGAGGCGGTATTCGCACCAGTTTATCTTTTTTTTAATTATTTTTTCCATCTCCCACTACCCTCCTTCTCTCCTTCCCTTTCTCCCCCTTCTTGTTTCCCTTCTCTTCCTTTAACAAGATGGACTTACCCCAAGAGACTGCGTTCCGGGTTTTCCTGTTAATCCTGTTGTTGGCCAGGACAGTCTGTTTCATTGAGGGTCCCAGAGAGGTCGAGAAGGGATCTAGAATGGGTTCTGATGGCGAGGATGGATTTGTAGAATTCCAAGAGCAATTGTTAGGGTCTCCTGCTCTGTGCTGCCACGTCGTCATGGCAACCGGGAGACAAGTGCTAGCGGAGTAACCTGAGCGTAGCTGATACTCCGGTTCGGGTCTTTTGCTGTGCAGTGGTAACAGGCTCTGTGCACGGCAGGGGATCCGGTGCTGGTTTTTGTGCTCACAGTCTGTGAGGTCTGAGTGGGGCGTGGACAGCACCTGCTATATAAACCCTCTTCTCAGGTTAGGCAGATGCTGCTGAATCTTTGTTGGTTAGTCAGTTCCTGAAAGCTAGCTAGTACTGTGTAAACTTTGTATTTGTTTGTTGCTTACTGCAAATAGGCCTTGGGATTTGGTATTACACTCTGCCAATCCAGACCTAGCAGTAAGACTGGAGTCAGTCGTTTAACCTGCTAGGGTTCTTTTGCTACTCTGTGAACTTAGCAGGTTTGCGGCTGTATTTTCAGACTTGCCTGCCAAAATCCTTTCTCACTGTGCAAGGTGTTCAGGTGTCAGTTTAGTGGCAGTAAGCTGAACCAGTGCACTGCAAGTGAGGACTAGGATTGTGGAGACTCTCCTTGTGTCTATTATTCCATCTCTGACCAAGGAGTTTACTGCCACACCCGTTGGTAACCCTTTAGGGTTTTGCTGTTGCCCTTAGCAACAGCATTTCGGGTTCTCTATGTATTAAATCACTACATCTCGCTTCTTTCCATCTGAGCATTCCTAATACTAGGGAGACACCCAGTTTCTTAGCCTTTGGGCTTCTCTGTTCACTTTGTGTTTATTTTGTTACCCTATCACCTTCTGTGTATGTAATGTCATATTCCCCAGTCTGTCTGTGAGTTCATTTGTTTTGCATCCCTCACCATTCAGACACCAGTACATTCCTGCTGGCACTGGTGTGCATAACATATTCAGCAGCCTAATACTCCTGTTGAAATTTTGTGGGAATATGGAGCATACCCCTCAAAATACTTTGCAACAGGTAGTCGATCAGGTGCAGGTCCTGACTCGACAATTTAATGATTTGTCCATTAAAATGCACACCTCGCAGGCCGCTGGCGGAGCTCCCGCAGCAGCAGTACCTTCAGGGGTTAAGGAGCCGAAAGTAAATCTCCCGGATCGTTTTTCTGGAGATCGCTCGCAGTTCTTTTGTTTCAAGGAGAGCTGCAAGCTATATTTCCAGCTTAGGCCTCAGTCTTCTGGGTCGGAGATTCAGCGGGTGGGCATAGTGATTTCCTTGCTACAAGGAGACCCACAGGTCTGGGCATATGGGTTGCAGCCTGACTGTCCGTCGCTTAAAAGTGTTGATGCTTTTTTTACGGCACTGGGCATGTTGTATGATGACCCTGACAAGACGGCCTCAGCCGAGGCTCAGATTTCGATCCTTAAGCAAGGGCGAAGGCCAGTTGAGGTTTATTGTACGGAGTTTCGGAGGTTGGCCCATGATACCCAGTGGAATGACCCAGCCCTGAGACACCAGTACCGAAGAGGTCTTTCTAACCAGTTAAAAGACCAACTGGTACAATATCCCTTGCCTGATAGCTTGGATCAGCTCATGCAGTTATCCATTTGGGTGGATAGACGGCTGAGAGAGCGCAGGATTGAAAGGGAGACCGAGGTTTCCTTCTTTCCCAAGGGAACCTCAGACTCTGAGGAATTTTCCGAGGAGCCTATGCAGATTGGGGCTACCTGCCTCTCCTCGCGTGAGAAGACGCGGAGGAGACAGCAGGGGTTATGTTTGTACTGTGGGAATAAAGGTCATGTGGTAGTATCATGCCCAGAAAAGCCAGAAAACTTCAGGGCCTGAGGGTGATGGGAAATATCCTGTCAGGTCAGAAGTCGGAATTTCCCAAGAAGACTTTTATCATTCCGGTGACCTTGAAGATCCTCGGTCAAACTGTCAAGACTGAGGCCTTTGTGGACAGTGGGGCCGACGGGGTTTTTATGGACTGCCAATTCGCCCTGAAACACTCTGTTCCCTTAGTACCCTTGGCATCGGAAATTGAGATTTGTGGGTTAAACGGGGAACCATTATCCCAGGGTAAAATTACCTCTTGCACTAGCCAGATTTCTTTGTTTATTGGAGCCACACACTCTGAAAAATTGTCCTTTTATGTGACTGTCTGTACTTTTGCCCCATTGGTGTTGGGGTTACCCTGGTTAAGGGCCCACAATCCTCAATTTGACTGGGTCTCTGGGGAGATTCTTAGTTGGGGTACTGATTGTTTCAGGAGTTGCTTGAGCCTTCCAGTCAGGCTTTCGCAGCTAAGTTTGCCAGGATTGCCAGGATGTTATGCAGATTTTGCGGATGTGTTCTCCAAAAGAGTTGCAGAGGTACTACCTCCCCATCGCCCCTATGACTGTGCCATTGATTTGTTGCCGAATGCTAAGCTTCCCAAGAGCAGGTTGTACTCCCTGTCACGTCCTGAGACTCAGGCTATGGCAGAGTACATTCAGGAGAACTTGGCTAAGGGATTTATCAGACCTTCATAGTCTCCAGTTGGGTCGGGGTTCTTCTTCGTGGGTAAAAGGACGGTTCGTTGCGACCCTGCATCGACTTCAGGGAATTGAACCATATCACGATTAAAAACTCATACCCACTGCCTCTCATTTCGGTCTTGTTTGACCAGCTTCGTACTGCCACCATTTTTTCTAAGATTGACCTACGCGGTGCGTACAATCTAATCCGAATAAGAGAGGGGGATGAATGGAAGACTGCCTTTAATACCCACTCAGGGCATTATGAATATTTGGTTATGCCTTTTGGGCTCTGTAATGCCCCAGCAGTCTTCTAGGACTACATGAACGATGTGCTCAGGGAATATTTGGATAGATTCTTAGTTGTATACTTAGATGACATCCTAATTTTCTCCCATTCCCTGGAGGAACATCGGAAGCATGTACGCTTAGTCCTCCAGAAACTCAGAGACCACCGGCTTGGGGCGAAGCTGGAGAAGTGTGAATTTGAAGTTCAGCAAATCGCATTTCTAGGATATATTATCTCCCCAGAAGGTTTCCAAATGGAGGGTTCCAAGGTACAGGCAGTCCTGGATTGGGTGCAGCCCACTGGTTTGAAGGCGCTTCAGCGTTTTCTGGGCTTTGCGAATTTTTATAGACGATTTATCGCTGGATTTTCGTCTATAGTGGCGCCCTTGGTGGCACTCACTAAGAAAGGGGCGGATGTTGCTCACTGGTCTTGTGAGGCCAAAGCGGCTTTTGCCCGTCTCAAAAGGGCATTTGTCTCGGCCAAGGTGCTGCGACATCCAGATCCAGAGCGTCCTTTTGTGGTGGAGGTGGATGCCTCTGAGATGGGTATTGGGGCAGTGCTCTCTCAGATGGGGGTGTCTGATAATCGCCTTCATCCCTGTGCTTACTTTTCCCGTAAATTTTCGCCTGCCGAGATGAATTATGACGTGGGTAACCGGGAATTGTTGACTATTAAGGATGCACTCGAGGAGTGCAGACACTGGCTTGAGGGGGCTAAGTTTGTGGTCTCAATTCTCACCGACCATAAGAATTTGGCATATTTAGAGTCAGCGAAGCGCCTCAATGCCAGGCAGGCACGATGGGCTTTGTTTTTTGCTCGCTTTAATTTTTTGATAACATATCGCCCTGGGTCAAAAAACATCAAGGCTGATGCGCTCTCGTGGAGTTTTGCTCCAATCCAGGAGACCACCGAGGAGCCATTGCCCATTGTGTCCCCATCATGTATTAAAGTGGGCATTACCCAGGACCTCTTGTCATTAGTCCTTAGAGCACAGGAGCAGGCTCCTCCAGACCTTCCGGTAGGTCTTTTGTTTGTGCCTCCTAGGTTAAGACAGCGAGTGTTCCTGGAATTCCATGCCAAGAAGTCGGCAGGTCACCCGGGTATTGCCAGAACTCGGGAGTTGCTATCTAGGGCGGTGTGGTGGCCCTCGGTGGCTAGGGATGTGGATCAGTGGGTTCGAGCATGTGACATCTGTGCCCGAAATAAGACTCCTAGAGGGGTTCCTGTTGGCCCATTACATCCACTCTCTATTCCATCTAAGCCATGGACCACATTTCAATGGATTTTGTGGTGGACTTGCCCAAATCCTCGGGGATGACAGCCATCTGGGTTGTCGTTGACAGGTTTTCGAAAATGATGGCGCACTTCGTTCCATTGGTTGGGCTGCCATCGGCCAGACGCCTGTCTGAATTATTTATGCTGCATGTTGTGCGCCTCCACGGGTTGCCACTTGATGTGGTCTCTGACCGCGGATCCCAGTTTGTGGCCAAATTCTGGAGGGCATTTTTTGTTCCGATCTCCAGATTTCTGTCAGCTTGTCGTCAGGCTACCATCCGCAGTCTAATGGGCAGACTGAAAGGGTGAACCAGTCCTTGGAGCAGTTCCTCAGGTGTTATGTCTCCAAGTGTCTGACTGGGTGGCTCATCTGTCCATGGCGGAGTTTGCCTATAACAACGCGGCTCACTCTGCTACAGGGATCTCTCCCTTCCTTTGTGTGTATGGGCATCATCCTAAGGCCAATTCTTTTGACCCCCTGGACTCCACACCTGGTGGTTCCTCTGTGGTTTTGGTCCTTAGAGGTATTTGGAGGAAAGTGAAAAAAGCCCTTGTGTCTGTGTCATTAGTGACCAAAAGGGTTTTTGATAAGCGGAAAAGACCCTGCAGCTTCAAATTAGGAGACTTCGTCTGGTTGTCTACCAAGAATTTGAAGTTGAGACAGCCATCTCATAAGTTAGGCCCCCGGTTCATCAGTCCTTATAAGATCACTAGGGTTATCAATCCGGTGGCATTTCAGTTAGATCTGCCCCGTTCTTTGGGTTTCAATAAAACATTTCATTGTTCCCTTTTAAAACGGGCGATTAGTAATCCTTCTTCCAGTGGAAGACCTTCCCCTCTTCTGATATGTGGCCAGAGGGAGTTTGTTGTTGAAAGGATTCTTGACTCCAAGATGGTTCGGGGTCGGCTGTCATTTTTGGTGCACTGGAAGGGGTATGGCCCGGAGGAGCGGTCGTGGGTGCGCAGTTGTGATCTTCATGCCCCGAGACTGTTACGCTCTTTCTTCTCGCAGTTCCCAGATAAACCCGGTGGTAGGGGTTCTTTGACCCCTCGTCAGAGGGGGGGTACTGTTAGAGTCTCCTGCTCTGTGCTGCCACGTCGTCATGGCAACCGGGAGACAAGTGCTAGCGGAGTAACCTGAGCGTAGCTGATACTCCGGTTCGGGTCTTTTGCTGTGCAGTGGTAACAGGCTCTGTGCACGGCAGGGGATCCGGTGCTTGTTTTTGTGCTCACAGTCTGTGAGGTCTGAGTGGGGCGTGGACAGCACCTGCTATATAAACCCTCTTCTCAGGTTAGGCAGATGCTGCTGAATCTTTGTTGGTTAGTCAGTTCCTGAAAGCTAGCTAGTACTGTGTAAACTTTGTATTTGTTTGTTGCTTACTGCAAATAGGCCTTGGGATTTGGTATTACACTCTGCCAATCCAGACCTAGCAGTAAGACTGGAGTCAGTCGTTTAACCTGCTGGGGTTCTTTTGCTACTCTGTGAACCTAGCAGGTTTGCGGCTGTATTCTCAGACTTGCCTGCCAAAATCCTTTCTCACTGTGCAAGGTGTTCAGGTGTCAGTTTAGTGGCAGTAAGCTGAACCAGTGCACTGCAAGTGAGGACTAGGATTGTGGAGACTCTCCTTGTGTCTATTATTCCATCTCTGACCAAGGAGTTTACTGCCACACCCGTTGGTAACCCTTTAGGGTTTTGCTGTTGCCCTTAGCAACAGCATTTCGGGTTCTCTACATATTAAATCACTACATCTCGCTTCTTTCCATCTGAGCATTCCTAATACTAGGGAGACACTGTCGAATACTGGGACTGAGGCAACCTGCTGAAGGCCTAACAGTTATGTGTGTGCACTACGGGATAGTACGTATATTATGTATACATTCAATAAGCAAAGGGTTCTCATATTCACTAGTATAATATGAAAGCATAACAGAATCCATTTTGATTCTAGCTAGATGATATAGCAAATTCATCTTGAACTTTATACACACCCTGAGAGAAAAACAACTTTGTTGGCTAAGTATTGTTTCCACATACGCACTTTCTAAAAGCTCAAAGTCCAGATGTAATTCCTAATATGGACACAGTTGACGATCACGAGTATCATTTTAGTATTCTTGATAATTGTCCCAATATTGCATAACTATATTGCCTAACATTGTATTCCAGAAGAATGAAATCATATGGGAGGGATATACAAAATGGGCGTTACTTTGTATTATATAAAACTCATTGTTGATATGTGTAGGTGGTTGTTAAAATGATTTGACACAGGAAGAGAGGATGTCTCTCTTCCCTGTATACGGGCGTGGCCCTTTGAATAAATAATAATTGATTTTTATACATCCTTTTCAATTCATTAATTTTACCTAACAACCCAAACAGCAACAAGATGGTTAATTTAGTTATCCTCACAAGGAGAATTCAACAAGATGGGGGCTATGTCCTTGGAACTATAGATCTCAATCTCTTCATCAAATTCTCAAAGGGGTGTGCCAGCCAGCAGCTGATGATGGAAGGAACATCCAAAGTCACTACAGCACTGGTAAGTATAGAATACCATGGTATGTGCTATATTCCAGTACATGCTGTTTCTATACCTGCCAGCTGTCTGTGTGATTGTATTTTTTATAATATGAGAATTATAAGTGGAGAGATTGACAAACTAGTACAATAACTCAGGGACCTGTTTGTTGTTGTTGTTTGTTTGTAAAATTAATACCAAAATTATGTCCAAATCGGTTGAAGGACCAAGTAACTCGGAAATGATGATTGACAGATGCTGTTGCATGTAAATAAGAATACCAAAATGAATTCAAAGATTTGAGCAAAGAAACAGTGACCTGTGTTTTTCACTCTATGAATGATTGCGTGAATAAGTGCTTTGGATCAAGAGCCAAATAAAGTAAAAAGCACATAGATCACCTCCCCTTGTTAGTCAGCTATACGTGTAAGAAGGATACATAAAATAAATAGAGTGAACAACCCGAGGTTATAGGGATTATATGTAATTGAGTGTAATAATATATTGCAATACTGAGCTACTAAGAGCTGCTGGTTGTTTTAACCATAAGAGGTGTTGTGCTAACCATAACATGGCATGTTGCTTTGTGATAGTAGTTGTGATAAGAGGATCTACTGCAGCGCTTCCCAGTTGACAGACGTGTCGCGTGTGTGAAAAATTGCAGGGATTGCGAATTTTTCCAGCGTATGGGAAGGGCAGGGAGGATTAACCCTAAGTGTGCATATCTTGTATGGAAAAAATATTCCATAGAAGCACAAATTTTGTATAGTACTGTGACAAAGGGTACAGTATATGTTTTGCATTTCAATCATGCTGTATAATATTGGCCTGATCAACCAATACTAAGCGTATTTTGAAATCGGCAAAACTGTTGAAATCTACAGGAAATTGAAGTTTGCAAACTATTTAAATTTTTTGTGTTATGGTTTTTTGTGGGTGGGACATAATGTTCAGTTAAGTATATTTTCAGATCTGTGTCTAATAGAAACCTTATGTCTGTGATTGGCATGGTTACAAGTTTTGAAATATAAATATATATATATATTTGTGAACGGAGGAAACAAAAGTTGGTGTCCGTGTTCAAATGGCTTTTGACAGATCTGTAGTAAAAAAAATATGTGTTTATCTAATGTTACTATCTAACTATGAAGTGAAGTTTCCATATGGTATTGTTTAATACGTAAATATTCTTTAATGCAATATAGTGTGAGAAGGTCTGCCAGCAGAAAGAAAAAAAAAAAAAAAAAGAAAAACCCCTTCAGTTTCCAATGCTGTGTAAAGCACAAAGAGCTAGGGGGCTGTAACAGCGCAAAAAT
Source organism: Pseudophryne corroboree (assembly GCF_028390025.1). Taxonomy (NCBI): domain Eukaryota; kingdom Metazoa; phylum Chordata; class Amphibia; order Anura; family Myobatrachidae; genus Pseudophryne; species Pseudophryne corroboree. Next base: position 245,367,899 of record NC_086446.1, read on the forward strand.
GTGCCCCCTCCTTTCCAGCAGCAGTGTAAGCCATGACGCAGTAAAGAAAAAAAAGTGTTCAGTGAGCTTTAATTTTTTCATCTAACAAGATGGATCATAATAAGCATAAGTCAGTGGTTCCCAATTTTTTTTTAATCATGTAGCCCTAGAATATCAGAATTTTTTTTCACAACACCCCTAGGAAGAAATGTAAAAAAAAAAAAAAAGGAGTAGATGGCGTTTATATGTCATCCTTAGAGTCAGTTGTGTGGTGAGGGATATTTGCTTCTGTTTGGCCACATATTTTATGACTGGCAGCCACCAGCACTGAATAATTTAAATTGGTCCTGGACCACCGACCCAGGGCACCCCTACAAGTGTCCTAGGCACCCCAGGTAGCTACGGCACACAGTTTGGGAACCTCTGCATAAGCAATACTCTAGAAATGTTTGTTATACAAACTATCTACTCCAGTTTAATATAAGAACTAATATCTTAACCAGATAACCTGTAGAGAAGGCTGCCAATTTCTTTCTACAGCATAACTGTAATCAGAAAATATAAGAACAAAAAAAAAAATCCCAGCAACAGATATGGGCTAGAGATGTCAGCGCTAACAGCGTTAACGCTAACAGATTTGCATCTGGCAGACAGTCAAGAAAACGCCCTAACTCTGGTGAACTATACGAAAAAAAAAGAGTTTTCAAAGCAGCAGCTAAAATCATAGGGAAAGATAAAGGAATACGCATTCTTTAATGTATATGCTGTAAATCAAACATTGCGACAAGCAATTAATCACTACGATTCCTGTATTAAAATACTTTTAGACAATTCTTCAAAGTTATTTGGAAGAATCCTAATGTAAAAGTTACCCTGGGTATTTCTAAAGATTCCAGGAAGAATAAAGTAGGAACAGATTAAGTTGGATGCATAGCATATCTATATATCACTTACCCTGGGTTCGTGAGGTAAAAAAAATATGCTTGCTAAAATCCATCTCATTGTATAGGCATCGATATAATACAGTGCAAAAGTTCTTAGTGGACTGCACAATATGCGGTGATGAACCAGGTTCCGTAGCCAGGAAGTGTGGGGATATGATTGTATAGAATAGTTATACAGATAGAAATGTGAGCAGGAGCGTTGTTCAGTTTTGTAAGTGATTTTTCAGTGAATATGTATATGTGCCAAAACATCCATGGGATGGACACAGTCCAAGAAAAGTTTGCTTAGAAGCACAGGAAGGGATGGGTGTGCATGAGAAACGTACAGTTTGTGTGGACTGGCCAGTCTGAATGATATGATGAGAAATGTAACCAGTATGTGGATGATATACCTTTGTGTTACAAATTATTTGAAGTATTGGTGTCAGGTACTAAACAGTTGTGTTTTTTTACAGAAAAGACCACAAGGTGGCGCAAGACAAAAGTCAACGGTGTGCTGACATAGTTAACTACCTAGACATTATTTGGCGCTAGGCCAAAGATAGTTAAAACCCTTAGAGGGTGGAGCCTTGGTATACATTTATTAATAGATAGATATGTATGACCAGATGATATATCTCTAGATACAGTAATTTTTTGAAATGCTATATGCATACATTCAAGTTCATAACCAAAGAAATTATAGAAGGTAATACAATATTACACTTTATCATGAATAAAACATTATGGATACACAGTCAGAGCCAAACCATCCACTTATGCATAAGCAAGAACATATATGTTTAATACTGAGTATATAGGTTTAATACTGAGGTTAAGCAGTAGATAGTATATGATGTGTACATTTTACCTCTAACAGTATACAACTTAGAGATAATATAGCAATAGTGTAGCTTACGGAGAGATTTCAGATTTAAAGATATATCCCTTCACTCAATAGGGGATATATGAACCAACAGGGAAATTGTAACACATGATTTGTTCCATGAAAAATGTGTTTATTAGGACACATAAACTCACTGACATACTACATACATAAAGTGCATGGGTGAATCTGGACCAGTTAAAGTGACCGTGTGATAGATGTAAATCTCTCAACATATAATGGGATTGCGGTTTGCTAGCTTAAAGAAGCAACATGGGTCCGAGGCTGAAAATAGCCTAGGCACCACCACAGATGGTTTATTCAGCGTATCAGTCCTTTTACTTGCTTCACTGATCACCCGATTCCCCTGTCCAAGAACCTATCCTGGTAGGGTTTCCTCTGGTGGCATAGTGATGCCCAGCTCTGAGTGTTTCCCGATTCACAGGATCCACCACAACTTAGATACAGCTGCATACTTGTCTTCCTCACCCCCAAAAGTGGGGAGTATAAGGAATATAATGTGGATGAGTAAGACAATTATGATTACATCGCATTTTACATTGCATTTAAAGGAATTGGAAAAAAAAAAAAAAAAAAAACTGATTAACAGGAGAATAATTTCTCGAGCATCCATAGGGGATAATGGGATGGTGAATTGGTGAATTAGTATTATTAATAATAAAGTGTTGTTGCCAATTTTCATTAAGGGGAAATGTCATGAAATAGATTCACAAGCTTTCTATAGTGGGATGAAGTTTAATGGAGAAGTGTACATTGTGTTTTGGCATGGGACCAAAATAAAAAAATTATGTGATAACAAGAGGGATCGTGATGGTGATAAAGAAAGCTATAGCATGTTTACTGCAGATGATTGGGTTGATTAAAACAACATTGTTTTAATACAACATAGTGTAATGCTAAAAAGGAACTATAGGATGTGTAACAGGTGTTAAGGGGTTATTTGAGAAATGAATAATAAGGCCAGAGGTGTGAGATAGTGTTTCAAAGACAGTAAAGTTTCTTTACTGATAGAAAGAGTTTATAGGAGTTTGAAAAAATATTTTGTGTTTAATATGTGTAATGTTGAGAATAAAAAGTCATAATGTGACAAGGAAAGTTTAAAGAATTAAGCATTATTAATCTACAAAAGAGACAGGAAAGGCAGAATTTGAATCATGGCATGGTCCAATCGTTGGTTCAATAGTGGTAGAATTACACCTAAGCCTCTGCTTTGTCTCTCTTCTATATCATTTTTTTGTTATTCTTTTTGGAATCCAGCAAAGATATGTTATCCAGCAAAGATATATTATCCAGAGACTGATTCAAAACTACAAAATGATTTGACGATTCAAATGTGTCACACAAATTATTTAAACAGTTACAAGAATATCAAAAGCTGCAAGAACCTTGGAAAGATATTTAACCAACACGAAAACACACAGTCCAGCACAGGACAATCACTAAGAGAGTGAAGACGGTGTTATGATGAGAAGTTGCTAATGTTTTGGTTCCATTACAGATCGCATAGGATGGTCCTGGGCAAGTACCGCTGACTCTGATACAGCCGTTGCAAAGGCTGCAGAAGAAGGACACCTAGATCCATGAGCTTGCAATGAAATGAAAAGGTCAGAGACCAGAGCTTAAAGGAACCTAACAATAAAAACAATTGTATGGAGATACAATACAGAGACTGTTACTACTGTTACTACCACAGAGTTGTATTTGAATGAACCCTTCAATCAAGATAGAGATGATTATGATCATTGATAATAGACTATGTGCTTATAAGCTAATATCCTACAGAACTTTTAACATTTTTGAAAGTATACGGGAGCGACGTTATTTATAACAGCATTAGGACTTAATTTATTTATTTTTTTGAAGAGAGAGCGAGCAAACGTGTGGTGTAGGTATGAGTACTCATCCATTATTGTGGATGGGAATTATTTCAATAAGACCTTTCCTTCCTCTTTTCTTTTCTAAGCAGGAAATCCAGAGGGATTTATGACCGGTGTAACGAACACACACTTTGAAAAACGTGGTTGTGAGTATTATACTCCATTTGAAGACAGATGTATAGATTAATGCATGGATAAGTTAAATAATTTAGGATATTATTCTGAGGAGTATCCAGTCCAGCAATACCATTAATTGTTGGAAAGATTTTAAGTACTGCAGCTATATAAAGTGTATTGCTAATCATTATTTAAGACTATTATAAGGTATAATGTATAATAGCAGGCCAAAGTTCTCTATGCAAGTTACATTTGATGTGATTACCAAAACTTTATAGAGTCGTGATAATAGTGAAACATGGTACATGTGTATAGATACAATAGTATCTCAAGAAATAACCACTGGTGATAATATTAGCTACACATATCGGGTGTATTTCAGTTAGTGGAAATAAAATAGGTCAATAATACAGAAAAAAAAATTATCTTATGTAGATAGAAAAGGTTGATTTAAGGGAATGTGAAAGGATTGTTACAATATACTAACCTAAGGTTTCTAGATGTGCTAGATATAATGAGTTAGGCATATATATATAGTAATGGTTACATATGATGTTCATTAAGGTTTATGATGTAATATGTATTTTACTAGGAGTAGATTCAAAGGTTAAAAGAAGATATCATACATAACGGGGAATGGTAGTTGTCACCATGTCCTTAGGATATGATATATAATTGTTTACCTATTAATTCTAAAAAATGTTTGTTATTTAAGAAGATTGATTTAGCAATGTTATACAAAAACATATATTAACTTAAGAAAAGTTTTCTTGCAGGATGAACTATTCCTAAAAAGAGTAATTGACTCAGTAATCAGGAAACATGTTCCTGCCACCAGAGTATCAATAAAACCTCGAAGTGGTAAAGGTGGCTAATAAGTTCTCCTATGGCTAATGAAATCATATGATTAATCAACTGGAAGTTGACGTTTTATTTCAATTAAATTATTGATAACATGATTGATCTTTATGATAGGATATTCCAGAACTGTGGACATTCCAGGACATTGGACATGAACTATTACGATATCATATTGTTCTACATTTTTTTAATACCACAAATTGGAGGATATTGTTGATGTCCGGAAACAGCACTTTGAGCTCACTGCTGTGCTTATTTGACCAAAGACATTACGGATCCTGATACGTGTAATGCCAAGTATATAAAGGAGGCCCATGATAAAAAAAGAACTTTAACCAAGGCATTATGATATGGACTGGAAAAGATAAATGTTTAAATCCTAGTATTCAATTTCAGGATTAGGAAAATGTTTTTTTAAATATATTGTATGTGATTGTATGTGATGATGTATTCTGTGATGAGGTTTATTCTTTGGTAACCCCGATGTGATTATAGACAGTCATTTGATGTTCACTGTCTACAGGTGCGGCCTATGTTGTATTTAGAAATAGCAATAGCAATACTACATGAAAAGATTATTAGCGAACTATACGTTCCCAGAAATTCTCCTGAGATGACAGGGCACATGGATAATGTCCCTGATCAAAGGGTGGAGCTGTCGAATACTGGGACTGAGGCAACCTGCTGAAGGCCTAACAGTTATGTGTGTGCACTACGGGATAGTACGTATATTATGTATACATTCAATAAGCAAAGGGTTCTCATATTCACTAGTATAATATGAAAGCATAACAGAATCCATTTTGATTCTAGCTAGATGATATAGCAAATTCATCTTGAACTTTATACACACCCTGAGAGAAAAACAACTTTGTTGGCTAAGTATTGTTTCCACATACGCACTTTCTAAAAGCTCAAAGTCCAGATGTAATTCCTAATATGGACACAGTTGACGATCACGAGTATCATTTTAGTATTCTTGATAATTGTCCCAATATTGCATAACTATATTGCCTAACATTGTATTCCAGAAGAATGAAATCATATGGGAGGGATATACAAAATGGGCGTTACTTTGTATTATATAAAACTCATTGTTGATATGTGTAGGTGGTTGTTAAAATGATTTGACACAGGAAGAGAGGATGTCTCTCTTCCCTGTATACGGGCGTGGCCCTTTGAATAAATAATAATTGATTTTTATACATCCTTTTCAATTCATTAATTTTACCTAACAACCCAAACAGCAACAAGATGGTTAATTTAGTTATCCTCACAAGGAGAATTCAACAACACCCAGTTTCTTAGCCTTTGGGCTTCCCTGTTCACTTTGTGTTTATTTTGTTACCCTATCACCTTCTGTGTATGTAATGTCATATTCCCCAGTCTGTCTGTGAGTTCATTTGTTTTGCATCCCTCACCGTTCAGACACCAGTACATTCCTGCTGGCACTGGTGTGCATAACAGCAACACATCACTCGAACAAAGGCGAGTATCAGAAAACGATCTGGTAGTCAGGGAGCTCGGAGGCACTATGTAGGGTTATTGGCTGAGGAAAATTGCATTTGTAGGAATTGTGAGAACATAGTCGAGGATGGGTGCATCTAGAGATGTAAGTCCAGCCTTAATATCAACATGGACCATCATCCATTGAGTGATTACCACTCACTAGTGGGTAAGGTCTTAAACCAGACAGAATGCTGGGTGTGCTCACAAGTACTTCAAGGTCAGAGCAAGTCAGGATTAGTACCGTACCCTTTAGCAATAGATGAGGTACTCGAATTACGGGGTGGGAGACCGGTGGACAAGAAATTTAATATTTCTAGGCCCCCTAGTTTGAAGCTCCACCAGTATCATGTAGATAGATCCTTAGTGTGTTTCAACATTTCCAATTACCGAAAACCAGGAAATTGGGAGGTGACATGGAATAACCAGACCATGGCCTTTTCGCATAGAGCTGATAGGATACCCATAGACTCTGAACTTGTACGCCAAATAGCCAACGGTGAAAGGTATTTCCGGTATAGGTATACTTAAGGAAGCAAGACCATGTGGGTTGGAGAAGTATCACCAGGGTACTGTGCTCATATCATCCAGCCTGATACTTGTACTGAGCAGATGGGAGAACTAGGGATTGGGTTTTTCACTTGGAAAGTTTGTAATATGGTAATGTCATATTCTGTCCCTTATGATCTCCCCGATTATGCCTATTTCATATGTGGGAGGAAGGCGTATAAGTGGCTTGCCCCGAACTCAGATGGATTGTGTTATATTGGAAGAGTGTTGCCAGAGGTCATGACCATAACCCATGATAAGATGAAAGAGGTTCACCGCAGTGCTCAGGCTCCTTATACTCATACTCACTATGAACACATCGTCAAGAGACACCTCATAGAGAGGACAGAGCACGTAGCCTCTGATTTGATCCACGAAACCACCGGGATTCAATTCCTTCTCGCATTAGACATCACCCATACTGCCAGAGGAATTATAAATTATAGGTATATCCATGCGCTAGTGAACTTGATAGATAATATCACTGAGATGTATGACGACACCTTCAGGTATACAGGAAGGGAGTTACAAGCTTACAAGACGGAACTGATTCAGCACAGGATGGTCCGTAATTATATCACAGCCATGACGGGTGGGTACTGTGTCACTTTGGCAACTCAATATGGTGTAAAGTGCTGCACGTATATTACAAACAGCACTGATGACCCAACCGAGATTATCGATCAAAAGATGGACGATATCTTGCAGTTGAAGTGGGAGTTCCGGAGGAGACACAACCTTACCCTGACGGCTGTGGGTAATGAGCTGACCGGCTGGGTCTCATGGTTGAACCCACGAAATTGGTTCTCAGGATTAGGAGAGTGGGCTCAAAATGTTATTATGAGTGTAGGGAAGTTTCTTCTTTGTATCCTGGGAGTCGTCATAATTATTGGCTTGATATTTAGGTGTGTTTGAATTCTGACGCGGCGCAAGTACGGCACAAATTTGATGAGTCTAAGGAGCGAGGGCATTGTTATAGCAGCAGATTTAATTTACGACCCATCCACAGAGACAGTGTTATGATAAGGATTGCAAATTAATTCCATGGCCTGTTTCTTTCACCCGTTTTTCCTTTGTCTCCCCCTCTGCCCAGATACACCCATCCGGAAAAGACATCAGCTCTACCCAAGAATGTTTATGAAAATGTTATGTGAATGTATTTTAGATATGTGTCTTATCTTCATCTCTACAACCTCCAGTTAATGACACACATAGTCGACAGGTGATACCCATATATACTAGCACTCACATATGTTCCCCCTCCATGTATCATCAACTAAATGTGCACCCCATTTGTTGGAACAAGAAGCCGAAAAGAGCTTGGTAGTGTTTGTTGGCCCACTTACAGACCCTTAATACGGGATGAGAAGGATTTAATGTATACGTCGCAATACCTCGAAGCTTATCTAGAACATATACGGCACGATGATACATGCCCCTCGGACATGCATTCATACATACATGCTTTTTACTATCCCACTAGGTCATACATTTCCCGGCTACAACTCTCCTCCGACCATCCAATCGTCTGTAGATATTGTATTGATATTTTTCTGTTTAGTGATTAGATAGTGGCAGTTATTGGTGACTGCCAAAAAGTGGACTGTCAAAGTCGAAAAATATTGCAGAACACACAGCACGTATAAACTGCACACACATGCCCACTGCGCGTGCACTTGTTCTGCAGTGCGTGCACATGTACGCACTTTGTGTATGGTCGCTCCCGCGGTCCTGCGCATCGGCGCGTGGTATGGGTATTTACGGCAGAGTTTGTGTACGCATGGAGGGCCACCAGAACACATTACATATTTAATCCAAATAGTGCACAATGTACACATAGCCTCCTTGCACCACATCAGAAAATTATAGCTGTTTAAATGGTAACAGAACAAAGGGATTCACCTTTACAGGATAGGAGGGGACAGAACAAGGTTACAAGGTGGTGTTTGGTATCCAGCTGTAGGGTATTTTAAGGGAAACATTCCGGTGTTGGTTTGAGGAAGATCGCATGTTCCTGTGGATAGTTATGTGCAGGAGCAGAATATAGATATAAACTGTATTTACTGTACATTATGTATGCGGCAGGAATCCAGAGGAGACCACCCACAAGAGTAGTGAAAATAGGCATCGCCCACCTATTCAAACAGACCCATGACCTCTCCTGTACTGTAAATGACCATCCCTGTGTCCAATGGACAAAGAGATTACAGTATCCATTGTGTTATGTTTTGGATGAAGTGAATAAAGAGAGCCTGCAGCAGGCTTAGTCAGACAGAAGGTCACAACGCTATCTATCAGATGGCGGAGGACCGGACCGGGTAGCGCAAGCGAATCCACTCACGTATGTACATTGACTGTAGCCATTATTCTGTTATATTGTTTTGTATTGTAGTGTATAATTTGTATTGTAAACCCCCTTTCAGAAATAATCCACTGTGGTGTCGGAACCCAGCGGTAAAATCACAATTGGTGTCGTGTCCTCATTGCCTTGCATAAGGTTTAAAGTGTAATAGCATCACACTGCATTGTTGCATAAGGTTTAAAGTGTAATAGCATCACACTGCATTGCTGCATAAGGTTTAAAGTGTAATAGCATCACACTGCATTGCTGCATAAGGTTTAAAGTGTAATATCATTGTATTGCATTACTGTAAAGGTTTAAAGTGTATTTAAGGTGTGTTTAAGGTATAGCTTTCATTCCTGTAAAGATAGTCAGCTTTATCATAGTAAAACAAATACCATGGAATACAGAAACAAAAATAATGTAAAAGTGCAAATGATCTTCAAATAAGTACACACACCCATTTTCTTCCAATTTAAAAAGCAAATGTTACACTTCTTTTCCTGTCTTGGACCATCTGCACATATAATGATGGGATCATGCATTCAGTCAATCAATCAATCAATCAATCAATCAATCAATCAATCAATCAATCAATTAATCAATCAATCAATCAATCAATCATAATTAAACCATCATTATATGTGCAAATAAAGTATATATATATATATATATATATTTACAGATTGCACCAGGGGTCATCTGTAAGGTGTACTGTATACAGGGCCGGTGCTAGGGTGTTCGGCGCCCCCCTGCAAACTATAAATTTGCGCCCTCCCATATTCCTTTGGCGCGCGCCGGGAAAAGGGGTGTGGTCTCACAAGTAAGGGGCATGGCCACACAGTAGTACCCCCATTTAAAATTACGCCACAATGTAGCACAATCTTATTAATCTTATACGTAATGCCCCACCCGTAGTAGTAGCGTCCTTATACGTAATGCCCCACCCGTAGTAGTAGCGTCCTTATTTGTAATGCACCCCAGTAGTAGTAGCATCCTTATACATAATGCCCCCCCAGTAGTAGTAGCGTCCTTATACATAATGCACCCACAGTAGTAGTAGCATTCTTATACATAATGCCCCCCCAGTAGTAGTAGCATCCTTATACATAATGCCCCCCAGTAGTAGTAGCATCCTTATATGTAATGCCCCCCCAGTAGTAGACGCGTCCTTATACATAATGCCCCCCCAGTAGTAGTAGCATCCTTATACATAATGCCCCCCGAGTAGTAGTAGCATCCTTATACATAATGCCCCCACAGTAGTAGTAGCATCCTTATATGTAATGCCCCCCCAGTAGTAGACGCGTCCTTATACATAATGCCCCCCCAGTAGTAGTAGCGTCCTTATACGTAATGCCCCCCCAGTAGTAGTAGCATCCTTATACATAATGCCCCCACAGTAGTAGTAGCGTCCTTATACGTAGTGCACCCCCAGTAGTAGACGCGTCCTTATACGTAATACCCCCCAGTAGTAGTAGCATCCTTATACATAATGCCCCCCCAGTAGTAGTAGCAGCATCCTTATACATAATGCCCCCCCAGTAGTAGTAGCATCCTTATACATAATGCCCCCCCTGTAGTAGTAGCATTCTTATACATAATGCCCCCCCTGTAGTAGTAGCGTCCTTATACGTAATGCCCCCCCAGTAGTAGTAGCAACCTTATACATAATGCCCCCCAGTAGTAGTAGTGTCCTTATACGTAGTGCACCCCCAGTAGTAGACGCGTCCTTATACGTAATACCCCCCAGTAGTAGTAGCATCCTTATACATAATGCCCCCCCAATAGTAGTAGCATCCTTATACATAATGCCCCCCCTGTAGTAGTAGCGTCCTTATACGTAATGCCCTCCCGGTAATAGTAGCGTCCTTGTACATAATGCCCCCCAGTAGTAGTAGCGTTCTTATACGTAGTGCACCCCAGTAGTAGTATCGTCCTTATATGTAATGCCCCCAGCCCCAGTAGTAGTAGCGTCCTTACTTGTAATGGCCCCCCCCAGTAGTAGCGTTGCTACACGTAATGGCCCCCCCAGTAGTAGCGTTGTTACACGTAATGCCCCCCTGTAGTAATAGCGTCCTTATACGTAATGCACCCCCAGTAGTGGCGTCCATAGAGCACGCGCACAGACATACCTCACACAGACACACACACACACAATTCACACATATATACACACACATACACACCCACCATACACACACACACACACACACACACACACACACACACACACACACACACCCACCATACACACACACACACACACACACACACACACACACACACAAACACACACACACACACACACACTTCTCTCTCACCCTCCACTTACCTAATCCAGTCTCCCTCTGTACAGTAGCCAGGTCAGTGTAGCTCCGCCCCCTTATGGCCGTTTAGCCACGCCCCCTACCGTCCCGTGTAGCTCCGCCCCCTTCTGTCCCGTACTCGGCGCTCTCACACAGATGAGATGAGGTGAGGGGAGGGAGGAGGCGTATCATGCTGCAGGTGCCCGCTGCCAGTGCCTGTCATACAGTGACAGACACAGCAGTGGCAGCAGCAGCAGGGGGGACTGGACGGCGCAGCAGGGAAGGGATGCAGAGCAGGGGGAGCGCCTCTCCGTCCCAGGGCCTCCCTGCACTGCATCCCTTCGCTGAGCGGGTAGCGCCGGGCCTGACTGTATACCTGGCAGCTACATATGCATCTGTGTTGTGATCTGGCCACGAATACACACCTTTACTGTTCTCAGGGCCACATTATTCATTGGGCTGACTAGGCTGAAGCCTGGGGACTAGGCTGAAGCCAGGGACTAGGGGCTTGTTAATTAATTTTGCTGAGCTGCTGTTACCTGTGCCTTAGGGTGCCAATGGTTAAACGTACTTTGCACTATATGCTGTATCAAGATACACTCGTAGTCAGCTGAGGTTTATTTTGAGACAAGGTGGGCTTGACAGTGGATCAATAGCGAACCAGCGCTATTACAAAATAGAAAAGGAAGAACAATTGAGCTGTGAGAAAAGAGATCAGCAGGCTTTATTTAAGCTGGGTATTGGAGTCCATGTTCATACTGAAAGTGTAAATGATGGCATAAGCTCTGATTTCCAAACGTCAGCAGTAGTGGGGTGAAATTTTAAGGTGCCCGAGGGGGCCCGAAATACCTGAAAGCCTAGGGCCCTGACTGTACTCAGCCTATATGTGTACACCCCTTTTGTCACCCTTTCCCCCATCGTAAGCATAAGTCTTTGCAATCACGAGATGGGAACAATTTAACACATCTTTTATCCTACTAAATTCTCGTTGCTATTTTATAAAATGTACATATACAGTAATAGAGAAAAATAAATATATACTGTACATTTACATACTGTAGGTAGGTACAGTTTCTTGGGCCTACAACATTTCTTATTGTATAGTTGTTATGTATCTTGGTCACTTCCAGTGGAATTACTGGTCCCTGGCTAATAAACATCTTAGTGATATTTGGTGGACCCCTTTCTTTGAAAGTAAAGCATTCATAATCATAACCAGAAATAACGACACTGAGACTTGAATTTGGCAGAAAATTGCTAGCTATTTATTTGTCCCTAACCATTAGGAAACCTGTAATAAAAAGAGATTAATTTAATATGCCGCTCCATCTGGCATATGGTGGCGGCCCAAAAGAACGGCTCCTTAATCTAAATTAACTTAAATAACTCAATCCTATAAATTTACTAAAAGCTTACCATAAACCGGTAATAGGTGACAACTCAACCCCCACAGTGGCTACCCACCGCTCCTGGGTGCCCTGCCGCTGCCTTCCCGGATGGGTGGTCAAGCGGCCATAAGTCGATGGAGGTGAGTGCACCTAAACCACAACAAACTGTAAAACACTACAGTTTTCTCTACCATACGAAACTGCCGTTCTTTTCCGCCAATAAATAGCCAACGAAAACAGCCAACAACTTAGAGCCAAAGCACCACGGGCCACAATCTCCAACTACCAGGGCGGGAGGGAGGGAAACCAAATCACCAAGAGACTTAAAATGGCCTCGCCTTCCCTATATATATCAAGCCCTCCCCTTAAAGGCTGTACTTTCCTAACAGCTAGGTCCACCCCTCCCCAGATGTTTAACTCTTTTCTCTCCTATGCAGTCAATACTCTCTTCTAAACATCTTAGTGATATTTGGTGGACCCCTTTCTTTGAAAGTAAAGCATTCATAATCATAACCAGAAATAACGACACTGAGACTTGAATTTGGCAGAAAATTGCTAGCTATTTATTTGTCCCTAACCATTAGGAAACCTGTAATAAAAAGAGATTAATTTAATATGCCGCTCCATCTGGCATATGGTGGCGGCCCAAAAGAACGGCTCCTTAATCTAAATTAACTTAAATAACTCAATCCTATAAATTTACTAAAAGCTTACCATAAACCGGTAATAGGTGACAACTCAACCCCCACAGTGGCTACCCACCGCTCCTGGGTGCCCTGCCGCTGCCTTCCCGGATGGGTGGTCAAGCGGCCATAAGTCGATGGAGGTGAGTGCACCTAAACCACAACAAACTGTAAAACACTACAGTTTTCTCTACCATACGAAACTGCCGTTCTTTTCCGCCAACAGCGAAAGACTCATCCCCAAAGTCTTTCGCACCGCCACCAGAAACCTACCCTAACTCCTGCAAAGCGAAACCTAGATCCTCCAGAAAAAACATCATCTCCTCCTCGGATAGATGTACTCCATCGCACCGGAAAAGGTGGCTGTCTCTGCACCGTATCCTCGGGTGGCGGACCACCCTACCCGCCGTGGGACAGCACCCACTGTGCCACAGCTCCTTACACCATTTTCCGGGCCTCATCAATCCGGCGACCATCCGCCACACCCCTCCAACACAAATCTCGGCACCATCATGGAAAAAACCAACACACAAATTGGTCCATTGCGCGGTCACACTTGCCAGATCCTGTATCATGGCCCACCGCAGCTCCAAGGATGTCCTCTTCCCCTAGTCGCTGCCCCCTAGATGGACAACGAAAACCTTAGGGACTCCATGCTTGCTGGCCTGACTCACTAACCTACTACTCAGCTCACCCCACATCATTCCGCGCCAGCCAAGCCATCTGACACCCTGTATTCCAAACAATGCCTGAGACCCTTCTGAGGCCACAAACCTGGCCGCCCCGTAAATGTAAGAGTGGCCAACCACCCAAATGGTCAAATTGACTTAAAACCATCCTGAAGGGAAAAAGAGGGGTAGGATTGATTACTAAGAGGCTTATTAATTGTTTATACTGAAGGATCTGCCAAAAAAGAAAACTTTAGGACTCGCTGTTGCAGCAGTCACGGCCTAGCCGACTGCACCACTTTTCGTTGCCAATTTAGAAGTGCAATTAAAGACACAAAGGGGGAAAATCAAATAAAATTAAACGAAATAAAAACAGGGGGGGGGGTGGAAGGGGGGGGGGGGGGGTATAAAATGGGAAACACATGTAATAACTCAGCTGGAGGTGAAACGTAAAGACCTGCTGAGGGACTCTGATTAGACCAAATTAGCCGAATTATGGATTAGAATTCAGTCCGTCAAGTCAGGCAAAAAATCGCAAATAACTCCAGACCCCCGCTGCCGACTCATGCCAGCAACGGCGAGTAGCTAATCCCTGAGTAGGATAACAAACAAAAACAAAACAAAAGGGGTAACACCAACAGACGCACAACACCACAAATTCACAGAACTGTAACAGCATAATACATTGCGACTTTACGCAAAGCACCAAGCGCAAACCGACCTCTCATGCGACGGGGCGAATATATCGTCTATATCTCGCTGCTTTCCATCGCCCCACCGCCTGTATATCCGTTCTGGAGTAGCCCGCCGCAGCAGCCGACGTCACTGCGCCTATGCGAAAGGAGTGGGTACCAAAAGCAGTGGGTGGGAGGCCCAGGCCCGCCAAACAGCGACTCAGCATCCATTGAAACTGGTATTTCGTGACTGGCAGCCCATCATAATGCAACAGCCCAGACCCCTCCTTAACGGGTCGCACCCCCACGTATTGCAGTGCCAGCCTCACCGGGCAACGCTCTCTTCCAGCGCTGATACCATTGTAACCCAGCGCCCTCTCCCCACCTGATCCGTCTTGGAGCGTCGTAACCTGCACAGCCAGGACCTCTCACCCACTACCAAGTCCTCGACCAGCAAACGCGAAAACTGCTCTCTTGGAAGGCGCTAACAACTCAGAAAATCGAAAGGCTCCGTGGAAAGCCATCGAGAACGCCAAACTAAACAAAAGCGTCTCAAGCCTGGACGACTCAACTCGCCCTCCGGCCATTATTACGGCCGGCAACAAAGCCGCATCGATGGCCGCCTCCTATCTGGTGGCGACGGCGCAACTCGCGCCCACCCTTTCACTGCCTTCCGCAGAACTTCGCTTTTCGTTACGTCAGGGACGCCTCGCAGCTTGCAGAAAAAGAAATGCCTGCCAAGTACCGAGAAACCACTGCTCGTGACCTGTCGGAGACGTAGCGCTGCCACCTAACAGAAAGCAACAGCCGATGCCTGCTCTTACCTTGATGTTGCCGCCCCCGGACAAACTCCTCCCACTCACTCCAAGCCTGTCCGTACACCTTGCGCGTGTCCGGCGCGATTGACCGCAACGCTAAACCCTTCAGTCCGGTACGGTCACCTGCCAAACATAACCGGGACAGTGAAAACCTTGCTCTTCGGCCTTGGGAGCCAAACCCCCGAAATCTCTCCCACTGTCCACGCGACAACGCGTCTGCGATTTCGTTTTCCAACCCGAGCACGTGCTGCGTCCGGAACTATAGGTTCTTACGCAAGCAAGTGAAAAGCAGTTGTACAAGAACCCGTAGTACCACCAGCGATTTCGCCCTTTGGTTATTAATCGCATGTACCACGGCCAGATTAACTCCCTGAACCCTATGCTGCGGTTAGCCAACCGATCGCCCCAAACTTCCAGCGCCACCATAATGGGAAAAAAGCTCCAGCAGCAGCAGATCCTTTTTAAGACCTTCGCTATGCCACTTTGCCGGCCAAGATGCCGCACACCACGATCCCTACAGAAGACAGCCGAATCCAGAGGAACCCGCAGCATTGGTAAAAAACTGCAAACTCTCGCTGTCAATGGCTGGCGCTTGCCATATGCTCACCCCGTTGAATTCCTCCAGGAATGAAGCCCAAACGGCCAAATCCCTTTTTAACTCAGAGGACAAACGAACGAAATGATGCGGCCTGGCACACCCCGCTGCAGCTCTGTCGAGCTTCCTGCAGAAAACCCTGCCCATCGGTATCACCCGACAAGCAAAGTTCAGCATGCCCCGCACGGACTGATCCTGCCGCAGCGTGACTTTACGCGAGCCGTTGAAACGGCGAATAGTTTCGCGGAGCTTTGACACTTCGTTAGAGATGAGCGCCGGAAATTTTTCGGGTTTTGTGTTTTGGTTTTGGGTTCGGTTCCGCGGCCGTGTTTTGGGTTCGACCGCGTTTTGGCAAAACCTCACCGAATTTTTTTTGTCGGATTCGGGTGTGTTTTGGATTCGGGTGTTTTTTTAAAAAAACCCTAAAAAACAGCTTAAATCATAGAATTTGGGGGTAATTTTGATCCCAAAGTATTATTAACCTCAAAAAACATAATTTACACTCATTTTCAGCCTATTCTGAACACATCACACCTCACAATATTATTTTTAGTCCTAAAATTTGCACCGAGGTCGCTGTGTGAGTAAGATAAGCGACCCTAGTGGCCGACACAAACACCGGGCCCATCTAGGAGTGGCACTGCAGTGTCACGCAGGATGGCCCTTCCAAAAAACCCTCCCCAAACAGCACATGACGCAAAGAAAAAAAGAGGCGCAATGAGGTAGCTGACTGTGTGAGTAAGATTAGCGACCCTAGTGGCCGACACAAACACCGGGCACATCTAGGAGTGGCACTGCAGTGTCACGCAGGATGTCCCTTCCAAAAAACCCTCCCCAAACAGCACATGACGCAAAGAAAAAAAGAGGCGCAATGAGGTAGCTGTGTGAGTAAGATTAGCGACCCTAGTGGCCGACACAAACACCGGGCCCATCTAGGAGTGGCACTGCAGTGTCACGCAGGATGTCCCTTCCAAAAAACCCTCCCCAATCAGCACATGATGCAAAGAAAAAGAAAAGAAAAAAGAGGTGCAAGATGGAATTATCCTTGGGCCCTCCCACCCACCCTTATGTTGTATAAACAAAACAGGACATGCACACTTTAACCAACCCATCATTTCAGTGACAGGGTCTGCCACACGACTGTGACTGATATGACGGGTTGGTTTGGACCCCCCCCAAAAAAGAAGCAATTAATCTCTCCTTGCACAAACTGGCTCTACAGAGGCAAGATGTCCACCTCATCTTCACCCTCCGATATATCACCGTGTACATCCCCCTCCTCACAGATTATCAATTCGTCCCCACTGGAATCCACCATCTCAGCTCCCTGTGTACTTTGTGGAGGCAATTGCTGCTGGTCAATGTCTCCGCGGAGGAATTGATTATAATTCATTTTAATGAACATCATCTTCTCCACATTTTCTGGATGTAACCTCGTACGCCGATTGCTGACAAGGTGAGCGGCGGCACTAAACACTCTTTCGGAGTACACACTTGTGGGAGGGCAACTTAGGTAGAATAAAGCCAGTTTGTGCAAGGGCCTCCAAATTGCCTCTTTTTCCTGCCAGTATAAGTACGGACTGTGTGACGTGCCTACTTGGATGCGGTCACTCATATAATCCTCCACCATTCTATCAATGTTGAGAGAATCATATGCAGTGACAGTAGACGACATGTCCGTAATCGTTGTCAGGTCCTTCAGTCCGGACCAGATGTCAGCATCAGCAGTCGCTCCAGACTGCCCTGCATCACCGCCAGCGGGTGGGCTCGGAATTCTGAGCCTTTTCCTCGCACCCCCAGTTGCGGGAGAATGTGAAGGAGGAGATGTTGACAGGTCGCGTTCCGCTTGACTTGACAATTTTGTCACCAGCAGGTCTTTCAACCCCAGCAGACCTGTGTCTGCCGGAAAGAGAGATCCAAGGTAGGCTTTAAATCTAGGATCGAGCACGGTGGCCAAAATGTAGTGCTCTGATTTCAACAGATTGACCACCCGTGAATCCTTGTTAAGCGAATTAAGGGCTGCATCCACAAGTCCCACATGCCTAGCGGAATCGCTCCGTGTTAGCTCCTTCTTCAATGCCTCCAGCTTCTTCTGCAAAAGCCTGATGAGGGGAATGACCTGACTCAGGCTGGCAGTGTCTGAACTGACTTCACGTGTGGCAAGTTCAAAGGGCATCAGAACCTTGCACAACGTTGAAATCATTCTCCACTGCACTTGAGACAGGTGCATTCCATCTCCTATATCGTGCTCAATTGTATAGGCTTGAATGGCCTTTTGCTGCTCCTCCAACCTCTGAAGCATATAGAGGGTTGAATTCCACCTCGTTACCACTTCTTGCTTCAGATGATGGCAGGGCAGGTTCAGTAGTTTTTGGTGGTGCTCCAGTCTTCTGTACGTGGTGCCTGTACGCCGAAAGTGTCCCGCAATTTTTCTGGCCACCGACAGCATCTCTTGCACGCCCCTGTCGTTTTTTAAAAAATTCTGCACCACCAAATTCAAGGTATGTGCAAAACATGGGACGTGCTGGAATTTGCCCATATTTAATGCACACACAATATTGCTGGCGTTGTCCGATGCCACAAATCCACAGGAGAGTCCAATTGGGGTAAGCCATTCCGCGATGATCTTCCTCAGTTGCCGTAAGAGGTTTTCAGCTGTGTGCGTATTCTGGAAAGCGGTGATACAAAGCGTAGCCTGCCTAGGAAAGAGTTGGCGTTTGCGAGATGCTGCTACTGGTGCCGCCGCTGCTGTTCTTGCGGCGGGAGTCCATACATCTACCCAGTGGGCTGTCACAGTCATATAGTCCTGACCCTGCCCTGCTCCACTTGTCCACATGTCCGTGGTTAAGTGGACATTGGGTACAACTGCATTTTTTAGGACACTGGTGAGTCTTTTTCTGACGTCCGTGTACATTCTCGGTATCGCCTGCCTAGAGAAGTGGAACCTAGATGGTATTTGGTAACGGGGGCACACTGCCTCAATAAATTGTCTAGTTCCCTGTGAACTAACGGCGGATACCGGACGCACGTCTAACACCAACATAGTTGTCAAGGACTCAGTTATCCGCTTTGCAGTAGGATGACTGCTGTGATATTTCATCTTCCTCGCAAAGGACTGTTGAACAGTCAATTGCTTACTGGAAGTAGTACAAGTGTGCTTACGACTTCCCCTCTGGGATGACCATCGACTCCCAGCGGCAACAACAGCAGCGCCAGCAGCAGTAGGCGTTACACGCAAGGATGCATCGGAGGAATCCCAGGCAGGAGAGGACTCGTCAGAATTGCCAGTGACATGGCCTGCAGGACTATTGGCATTCCTGGGGAAGGAGGAAATTGACACTGAGGGAGTTGGTGGGGTGGTTTGCGTGAGCTTGGTTACAAGAGGAAGGGATTTACTGGTCAGTGGACTGCTTCCGCTGTCACCCAAAGTTTTTGAACTTGTCACTGACTTATTATGAATGCGCTGCAGGTGACGTATAAGGGAGGATGTTCCGAGGTGGTTAACGTCCTTACCCCTACTTATTACAGCTTGACAAAGGGAACACACGGCTTGACACCTGTTGTCCGCATTTCTGGTGAAATACCTCCACACCGAAGAGCTGATTTTTTTGGTATTTTCACCTGGCATGTCAACGGCCATATTCCTCCCACGGACAACAGGTGTCTCCCCGGGTGCCTGACTTAAACAAACCACCTCACCATCAGAATCCTCCTGGTCAATTTCCTCCCCAGCGCCAGCAACACCCATATCCTCCTCATCCTGGTGTACTTCAACACTGACATCTTCAATCTGACTATCAGGAACTGGACTGCGGGTGCTCCTTCCAGCACTTGCAGGGGGCATGCAAATAGTGGAAGGCGCATGCTCTTCACGTCCAGTGTTGGGAAGGTCAGGCATCGCAAACGACACAATTGGACTCTCCTTGTGGATTTGGGATTTCAAAGAACGCACAGTTCTTTGCGGTGCTTTTGCCAGCTTGAGTCTTTTCAGTTTTCTAGCGAGAGGCTGAGTGCTTCCATCCTCATGTGAAGCTGAACCACTAGCCATGAACATAGGCCAGGGCCTCAGCCGTTCCTTGCCACTCCGTGTGGTAAATGGCATATTGGCAAGTTTACGCTTCTCCTCCGACAATTTTATTTTAGGTTTTGGAGTCCTTTTTTTTCTGATATTTGGTGTTTTGGATTTGACATGCTCTGTACTATGACATTGGGCATCGGCCTTGGCAGACGACGTTGCTGGCATTTCATCGTCTCGGCCATGACTAGTGGCAGCAGCTTCAGCACGAGGTGGAAGTGGATCTTGATCTTTCCCTAATTTTGGAACCTCAACTTTTTTGTTCTCCATATTTTATAGGCAGAACTAAAAGGCACCTCAGGTAAACAATGGAGATGGATGGATTGGATACTAGTATACAATTATGGACGGACTGCCACGGTTAGGTGGTATAAAAAAACCACGGTTAGGTGGTATATATTATAATAATAATACAATTATGGATGGACGGACTGCCTGCCGACTGCCGACACAGAGGTAGCCACAGCCGTGAACTACCGCACTGTACACTGGTTGATAAAGAGATAGTAGTATACTCGTAACAACTAGTATGACACTATGACGACGGTATAAAGAATGAAAAAAAAAACACGGTTAGGTGGTATATATTATAATAATAATACAATTATGGATGGACGGACTGCCTGCCGACTGCCGACACAGAGGTAGCCACAGCCGTGAACTACCGCACTGTACACTGGTTGATAAAGAGATAGTAGTATACTCGTAACAACTAGTATGACACTATGACGACGGTATAAAGAATGCAAAAAAAACCACAGTTAGGTGGTATATATTATAATAATAATACAATTATGGATGGACGGACTGCCTGCCGACTGCCGACACAGAGGTAGCCACAGCCGTGAACTACCGCACTGTACACTGGTTGATAAAGAGATAGTAGTATACTCGTAACAACTAGTATGACACTATGACGACGGTATAAAGAATGAAAAAAAAACCACGGTTAGGTGGTATATATTATAATAATAATACAATTATGGATGGACGGACTGCCTGCCGACTGCCGACACAGAGGTAGCCACAGCCGTGAACTACCGCACTGTACACTGGTTGATAAAGAGATAGTAGTATACTCGTAACAATTAGGATGACACTATGACGGTATAAAGAATGAAAAAAAAACCACGGTTAGGTGGTAGGTATATAATAATAAATAATACAATTCTGGTCGGACGGACTGCCTGCCGTGTGCCGACACAGAGGTAGCCACAGCCGTGAACTACCGCACTGTACACTGGTTGATAAAGAGATAGTAGTATACTCGTAACAATTAGGATGACACTATGACGGTATAAAGAATGAAAAAAAAACCACGGTTAGGTGGTAGGTATATAATAATAAATAATACAATTCTGGTCGGACGGACTGCCTGCCGTGTGCCGACACAGAGGTAGCCACAGCCGTGAACTACCGCACTGTACACTGGTTGATAAAGAGATAGTAGTATACTCGTAACAATTAGGATGACACTATGACGGTATAAAGAATGAAAAAAAAACCACGGTTAGGTGGTAGGTATATAATAATAAATAATACAATTCTGGTCGGACGGACTGCCTGCCGTGTGCCGACACAGAGGTAGCCACAGCCGTGAACTACCGCACTGTACACTGGTTGATAAAGAGATAGTAGTATACTCGTAACAATTAGGATGACACTATGACGGTATAAAGAATGAAAAAAAAACCACGGTTAGGTGGTAGGTATATAATAATAAATAATACAATTCTGGTCGGACGGACTGCCTGCCGTGTGCCGACACAGAGGTAGCCACAGCCGTGAACTACCGCACTGTACACTGGTTGATAAAGAGATAGTAGTATACTCGTAACAATTAGGATGACACTATGACGGTATAAAGAATGAAAAAAAAACCACGGTTAGGTGGTAGGTATATAATAATAAATAATACAATTCTGGTCGGACGGACTGCCTGCCGTGTGCCGACACAGAGGTAGCCACAGCCGTGAACTACCGCACTGTACACTGGTTGATAAAGAGATAGTAGTATACTCGTAACAATTAGGATGACACTATGACGGTATAAAGAATGAAAAAAAAACCACGGTTAGGTGGTAGGTATATAATAATAAATAATACAATTCTGGTCGGACGGACTGCCTGCCGTGTGCCGACACAGAGGTAGCCACAGCCGTGAACTACCGCACTGTACTGTGTCTGCTGCTAATATAGACTGGTTGATATTTAAAGAGATATTAGTAGTATACAACAATACTATACTGGTGGTCAGGCACTGGTCACCACTCCTGCAGCAAAAGTGTGCACTGTTAATTAATATAATTGTACTCCTGGCTCCTGCTAACAACCTGCAGTGCTCCCCAGTCTCCCCCACAATTAATTATAAGCTTTTAATTTATACATTGATGACTGTGCAGCACACTGGGCTGAGCTGAGTGCACACAGACTGAGTCACACTGTGTGACTGACTGTGCTGTGTATCGTTTTTTTTTTCAGGCAGAGAACGGATATAGCAGAGAGAAGTGAACGGATATATTATATTAAATAAAAGTTAACTAGCAACTGCACTGGTCACTGACTGTGGTAAACTAACTCTGTCTGCGACTCTGCACAATCTCTCTCTATCTAATCTATCTATCTCTATTCTAATGGAGAGGACGCCAGACACGTCCTCTCCCTATCAATCTCAATGCACGAGTGAAAATGGCGGCGACGCGCGGCTCCTTATATAGAATCCGAGTCTCGCGATAGAATCCGAGCCTCGCGAGAATCCGACAGCGTCATGATGACGTTCGGGCGCGCTCGGGTTAACCGAGCAAGGCGGGAAGATCCGAGTCGCTCGGACCCGTGGAAAAAAAAGTGAAGTTCGTGCGGGTTCGGATTCAAAGAAACCGAACCCGCTCATCTCTACACTTCGTCCTGGGGCGGGCTACACTCTCCCGCCACGGTGTCAATTTCATTCCCCCAAAATTGATAGACAGGATGCCGCAGTAATCTAAAAGCTGACTCAACATCGATCTTAGCCATGAGGGCCCCGCTCCCGTAGCTGCGGACCATACCTAGCGTCTCGTCGAACGACTGATACACCACCGAGCAATGAGCCGGTGGTATGGCGTCGCTGACCGACGCTCGTGGCGGGTAAGAAAAATGCTGAATCAGCCGAAAGGCGCCCGGAGTCTTCTTTGGCACCACCCGAACCGGGGAGATGACCAAGTCATCCACCGGGATTGACTTAAACGGCCCCTCCATCCTGCTCAACCTGAGCTCCCTATCCACTTTTCCCGCAACACCATCGGCGAAGCTCGGGCGGATTGAAGGTTCTGTGCGCACGCACGGACATCTCGCTTGCAACAGGCAAGCGGAACCCGAACTTAAAAACATCTAACCAAAAATTTGCATCCCGTTTATTAGGATAAAGAGTCAGACCCAACCATTTACCCATAGTTTCCAACTTAACTGGCGCTGGTGCCCTGCTGAGCGGTCCCGCTCGCGGCCTGCTTAGGGTAGGGTTGTTTCCCCCGATTGCCCTGTCGTCCCCCTTTGGAACGAAAGGAGGCTGGTTGGGTTCCACCGCCCTGCTGGCAAGAGTGGCGAAAACGGCACTGTTTGTCAATGAACATGCTCCGCTGTTAAAAGCGAAGCATTTCCCCCGAGGGGCAGACCGCCCGCCCATGCGAACGGCCAATCCGCCTGTTTTGGCAAATGCCCCGTCCGCGCCCGCTCCCTGCGCTGACGACCCCCCGCGGCGCCCCCCCGTACCCTGTTCCTGGGTCTCGTCCTCCCGCTGGGATGCCCGGGTCACTTTGAGACAGACCTCCAGGTCTTTGAACGCGAAGTCCATGACCCGTAACCTGTCCTGCTTCTCCCGAAACTCTTGGTCATATCGCCGCCATTCCGAACCCCAGGATGTGCGCTGCATGTCGTGCACTAGATGAAGGTACCGGGTGATATTCACGTGCTCTTCCGGCCTGTCCTCCAAATAGCAAGCCGCAAACACCCCAATCCGGCCAGCCATTTATCAAAAGACCTGGAAGCTTCCGCCCCCATGCCCTTTGTAGCGGCCGCCGCTTTGTAATCCTTCTTCATGGCCTTAGTCAAACCAAATAGTCTACAAAGTCACCCCTACGTATCTGTTTGCGGCAGCTATCTCGCAGGCCCCGCGTCACTGCCGTATACCCGCAGCGCACTACCCCCGGAAGATCTCGCCTCTTCTTCGCCCTACGCTCCTCTTCCCACATTCGCCTGCCGCTTACGCCTCTTCTGCTGCTTTGCCGCCCTTTTGGCAAGTTTCTCAGTCTCCTTCCGTGTCCTAGCAGTACTATCAGCGTCGGACGTCTGCGATGCCCAAGAGGAGGATGAGGAGGGGGATGAAGAGTTACGCGAACTCGAGCTCGCGGCGGAATTTGATAAAGACTGTCCCAACTCACCGGATGCCGTCGACCTCTCCGACCCGGATTCTTCGTCGTCATCCTTCCAATCATCGTCAATCACGAAGTCTGCCAAATCCCTGTCACCTCGGTCCTCTGTGGAAGATAAAACAAAAAAGGGGGGGGGGGGGGGGGCGGCCCCCACCTGCGGCGCACGCCGGGCACCCCGCGTGGAATACGCAGCGACCGTGCTCCCCTGCCGTTACCGGTCTGATCCTAGCTTATAAATGAATATATATATAAATCTCGCAGCCTTTTTCTAGTGCTGCATGCGTGATTTTGCGATTCACCTGGAGATTCCATCTGCCAAGTCCTTTGCCATGACCTATGCGGAGCACTGTTTCCAGGTGTAGGGTCCTTGCTTTAGACATGTTGGTTAAAACCCCGTACCAGGGTATTTCACAGCACTGCCACCCTTTTAACTAGGAAGAGAAAGGCTGTGAGTGATGACGGAGCAAGGCTATCGGATCCGGCTGGAATTACTGTTCTCTTCTTTACATAGAATCCAGAACATGAGAAATGTATATATATAAATAAATGGGGGAAAAACGTTTAAACCACCAGCCGACATGCCGATATACACCCTTAACTGTAACTCAGCTACGCGGTAGAGTTGGTATCCGCTTGCTTCGTTGTATTCCTTTCAGGATCTTTATAATAGAAGTCCTTTGGACATACAATAGTCCAAAGGATTATTTTGTAAAGTAGATCCTCACATTTCTGCATATACTTTTTCGCCATTAGAGGGAGCTATTGGCACACATAAAACATCCCTCTGATCTATACAGGGGGGGGGGGGCTATCCCTTCCCCGTAAATGGCGCTCGTTTGGGATATTTAAGATAGCTGACTATTAAGACCTTTTTAATAATTCTAACCATATGGGGAGGCGCGCTATTGTACTGAGCGGCCTCTCCCCCACACAAAGCTGAGGAGAACTTCTCCTACAGCCGCCCGGAAACACTGCGGCGTCTCTGGTGTGCGCATGCGCTACGAGACCGTTTCACACCAAGTCCCGTAGCGGCGCCATACAGTGTCTCCCCGCACGCTGGTAATGTCCCGGACGCGGCTCTCCCCCTGGCCGCTGGTGATTAGCACCCATTCAGTGCCTGCCCGCAGCTGAGTAAATCTCCTCAGCTGCGTGCTCACTGCCGCGTCTCTCCCCTGCTCCCCGCCTCCGGCGGCTGAGGGCATGTGCACCGCCGCACGGCATTGGGATCTCCCGCTGGCTGGGCGCGCTGGGACCGCTCGATCAGGTCCCGCAGGGCGCCTCCCTGTTAGGGGAAACTTTGCGGGAGGGATCCCGGCCGCCTCACAGCGGTGTGTCCGCTGCGATACAGAGGGGAGGGGGAAACTGACCACAATAAATGGTTTCTAAAACCTGTCATATGCAGGAAGCTGTGCTAACTGGCCCTTAATACAACCAGTACTCACAGCCAGATGATTTGCAGAGGATCGCCTGTGCCTCTCCCAGTGATGCAGATCCCTTCAAAAGGGGATCTTTGTCTCCTCTGCATTATCAGGCTTTGTCCCCCTTTTCCTAGGGAGACGCAGCACTGTCTTGCATAAAACCAAATCACCAAGAGACTTAAAATGGCCTCGCCTTCCCTATATATATCAAGCCCTCCCCTTAAAGGCTGTACTTTCCTAACAGCTAGGTCCACCCCTCCCCAGATGTTTAACTCTTTTCTCTCCTATGCAGTCAATACTCTCTTCTATAATTACTCATATTGGGACAAAAAATTTCTAGAAACCCTGGTTATTTTCTCAAAGGTTTATTAACGCTATTTATCACTGAGCTCATGTATACATGCATTCTTGTTTTATACTATTGAACTGTAATGTAAATCTTTGTATATACTTGTTTTGTACCTGTAACGTGACTTGGATTCAAATGAGGTGTGAAATCACTAAGGTATAGTTGTCTTTTCAGTTACTCTTTCCTATGAAATCTTACCTCTATTATCGTAAAGGCAGTATTACTTTATAACAGGCAGCCACTTACCTACCTAGAGGATGTTTATCAAAGCTCTTAAGGTGGGTACACACTGGAAAGATTTATCTGCAGATCAATTGATCTGCAGATATATCTATGGACGGATCGGGCAGTGTGTTGAGCATACACACTGCCCGATCAGTCGGGGACTGACGTCATGAACTGGGCGGCCGTGTACACACGCCTGCCCAGTTCAGCTGTCAATCACCGACGGCCGCCGCAGCATGTGTACGGGCGGTCGGCCGACTGCCGTACACACACAGCGACGCCCCAATATATCGGTAGATATATTGGCCGTCAGCTGTGCTGCGGGGCCGACGCGATACGTCTGTGAACGACGGAGTTCACAGACGTATCGGCCGTACACACTGGCCAACGGTCCCGCGATATATCGGCCGTTCAAGAGAAATGACAGGGGCTGATTGGTTGGTACTTTATCTCTCTAATTTATCTCTCTCCAAGCTTTGATAAATGAAGCCCTAAATACTAGTTTACATTTCTATTGAAGATTATCTTCCCCTTTCCCATTTTTTTGCTGCCTTCCCCATTTTTTCCTCATCTCAATCAATACATCATATATGTAAAAATGAAATAGATGCAAATTATTCATTCCTAAATGAGCCTAACGTATATGATACATAGAAAATTAATAATACACAACAGAATTTGCACAAAGCATATTTCTTGAATTGAGGGCCCTGGCTGATTCCGCCTGTGGACACCTTAGTCGGGGTTGGATGCAATGTCCCATTCACTGCTGGTCCTAGTGATCAGGTCACATGACACTGTTTTGCGTGGCACTGAATTGATGTTTGGAAGGAGGCAGTGGGGAATGTGGATGGCACCTGAGGGGATGCAAAGAGCCTTGCAGATTCCCCTAACTCCTTTCCCTAAAAACGGCTACTCTCTTTGCACCCACAGTAGTTTGCATTGGATTATACTCCACTATTGCCCAACATTGCTGACTACACTCTTTACACTTTATTTTGCAGAAAAATAAAAAAGCAATTATTGGGGAGTGGAAGTGTCAAGTCCTGGAAATATGATTGTGCATGCGGTGGTATGGCAGAGGTATGGACACACCAGCAGAATGTGTCTCAGCTCAGTTTACAGTTCAGTTGCTCAACCAGTGATGTCAAGGGCATAGCTACAATAAGTGCAGGGGATGCGGCTGCTACAGGGCCCGGGCTGTCTCTGGAGCCTGTGTCTGATACTTCCCCCATGCCTAATAGCTGAGTCCCTGCCATGACTGCTTGTACTATCTGCAGCCACACCAACTCATCCCGCCTCTCCAGAGTACTAGCTGATGCTGGGAGCAGGTGTGGTTGAGTCTGCAGGGACGTCCTGGACCACGGCCATGCCTCCTCCCAGCAACTGTGAGGAGAGACAAGTGGAGACGGCCAGGAGAGCAGATGTGGCTGCACACTGCTAACACGTAAAAAGCAGCAAATGGGACCCCAATGGTAAGTGCCCACCTGCTGCGGGTAATCCACCAGGGGGGGGGTCTTTAAGTAGTTGGGGGGGTGAGGGAGCTCTTTTAGTAGTCCACTGGAAATAAGGAGGGGGGGGGAGGGGGTGCCTATGAGCAGTCAGTCAGGGGGCCTATGGAATCTATGCTATAAGGCCCCCATTGGCATAGCTACACCCCTGTGAGTGATGTGGTTTATTGAAGAGGATAGTAGATAGAGCTGTGCTCACTGTGTTACACTGGTCAAAGCATGAAGCTGAACAGGGCTGTAGCAGATCACCAGTTGGCGTCTGTACATATATGGGGGTTATGTAGTGTTGTTAGCAAACCAAAAAAGTTAGCAATTGGGCAAATTCATGTTGCACTGCAGGTGGGCCATATGTAAACTGTGCAGAGAGTGATAGATTTGGGTGGGTTATATTGTTTCTGTGCACGGTAAATACTGGCTGCTTTATTTTTACACTGCAATTTAGATTTCAGTTTGAACACACCACACCCAAATCTAACTCTCTCCGCACAAGTTACATCTGCCCTACCTGCATTACAACATGATTTTGCCCAATTGCTAACAACTCTGCGTAACCGCCATAATCAGTAGTGGAGCAGGTTTGCTGGAACAGCGGTGAAAACAGGTCCTGTAAATGCCAGGATCTCTCTGGAGCTATGGTGGAGATGTTTGTCTCCCACTATGTCACTCTAGTCTATACAGTAAGAAGGTGGCCCCACACATGCGCAGTAATGTCCACGGTGAACATCTTAAAAGGAAATGAAGCTTCCCTGGTGGATCTAACTTGGAGCATATGTAGTAACGCACTCCTACTGTATACCAACATCAAGAATCACTGTACACAATAGGATTACAGAATGGGCTGTTTAAAACTCTGGTTCACGGCATATTAAAATAAATTTCAAACGTTCATTTGTAAATCATACGGTTTGAAACCTCTCACATAATGAGATCTAGTAATGGCTATGTTCTTATATTCCACAGAATTGTTAATGCAAAATCATGTTACGTTTTTTTAAATGTATTTTCTGAGTAAGATTTTGAATGTTCAATATGATGCTATTGTGTTTTTCCTGTATAGAGTCTGTGCACATTGTACACAATAGCCTGTGTGGGCTGTGAATCTTTGATAGGGATAAAGATATTTATAAAACAAGAAATTCAAAATCTCTTATTTGTAGATGGATTAAAATAGAACTCTCATTTTTGTAAATGGTTACAGTGGACCAACTGGTTCTTATCTGCTGTCAAATTGTGTTTCTGATTTTCCAGTTGACTCACTCTAAATTGGAAGCTGACGTGAGCAGATCAAAATAGTTGAAAGTGACAGGCGTATGTGCGTATCTCTTAGGGTCTAAGGAAGGACTGTTACTTAGCAACTTAATTTCATCCCTTCTTTATCACAGGAGACTATGACACATTTTCAGCAATCTGATTTCCATGTATTGGTTTGCTTATGCAAATATTGTATTGTGCCACTTTCATGTAAACGGCAGCCCATACTTCCATCTCATGTTGTAATTTACTTCTCAAACCCATATAAGTAATATTTTGAAGGGAGATAGAGATAACCCTATGTCAACTAAAGACTAAATGTAGTGGACTTCAGAAGGAAACCTGCTGCCTTGCCCCCACTCGTGATTGCTGACCGCATGGGGTCGTGGGTCAACTCCTTTAAATTCCTTGGGTCAAAAATATCCTGTGACCTTAAATGGGGACCAAACATAGGTGCCATCGTCAGGAAGGCACAACAGCGAATGTTCTTTCTACGGCAACTCAAGAAATTCAATATCCCGCAGAATCTGCTGCACATCTTCCACACAGCCATTGTGGAGTCTGTCCTATGCTCATCGATCACAGTCTGGTATGGAGCTGCCAAAGAGTGTGAAAGACGAATGCTACAGGGGGTGGTGAGGACAGCAGGAAAGGTTGTTGGGACCAATCTCCTGACTGTTCAAGACTTAAACCTGGCCAGAGTCATGAAGCGTGCAGGGAAAATCTTGGCAGACAAGCAACACCCTGGCCACGACCTGTTTGAAATGCTCCCATCAGGCAGGCGTTACAGGTCCATTCCCGCCAAGACAACCAGAACCACTAAAAGCTTCTTCCCACTAGCTGTTCATCTACTAAACAATGTCTTAAATATCTAGTGCTACGTACTGAGATGCAATTCTATACAGTGTTCCCATACATGTTATGCATGTATGTACACGTGGAGTATAGTATGGTATGCCGGCGGCCGGGCTCCCGGCGACCAGGATACCGGCGCCGGGAGCCCGACCGCCGGCATACCGACAGCATGGCGAGCGCAAAGGAGCCCCTTGCCATGTTATTTATTCTCCCTCCAGGGGGGTTGTGGACCCCCACGAGGGAGAATATCTGTCGGTATGCCGGGTGTCAGGATTCCGGCGCCGGTATACTATGTGCCGAGATCCCAACATTCGGCATACTGAAGACCACCCGTACACATGTTGTGTTACGTATTACGTTATGTATCTCCCCTTCATGTTGTTATTTGGCAATGCATTGTAACCGCAAACAATTCCTAGTATACGCGAGTATACCTGGCCAATAAAGCTGATTCTAATTCTGATTGTTTAATGCAGTAAATTCATTTATTTTGAACTTTAAACAAGTCAAACAAGCACACCCTGAGATAATATACAATACGAAGCTTTCACTAGTAATGTTGAATCGTAAGAACAAGAATCATATTGTTTTTGCACCCATACTCGCACTCTCTATCACGTCACGTTAGAAGGGGCCATTTTTAATTGACTGTTCTGGTGGGAGTAAGCAACTGGGCTCCCATCGATTCTCATGCATATTGTGCTCAAATAGACAAGGTTGAGATGTTGAAAGCAGCTAAGCTTGTCTAAACTATTGGGCACGCTTCCAAAATGCCCCCAAAATCTGGACTTGTCGCACATCTCTGCTAGCCACCTCGGGAAGGTGTGAGCAGAAATATGGGCACCTGCGGCAAACTGGGCAACGACTGTATAGCTTTGTCAGTTGCCAGATGCCCCTAAAAATTTAATTTCCCCCAAAGTGTTTTATAGCTGAAGAGCCACTGTTTTTTTTATAAACAACAAAATATATTAGGTCAGAGTTTCCCAAGCTCTGCTATTACAGTCCAGATTGGCTTAATTAGTACCAAAAAAGCAATGGGAAAGGACAGAACAGGACAAATGTCCCTATCTGTTTTTCTTCCGGCGCTAATAACAATTGTTAATTGATTAATAGTGAGACAAAAGCAGCTGAGTAAGACAACTAGCTAGGTTGCCAACAATAAAGAACTATTAAAAAAGAAGAAAAATACTCTGCGCTTCATGTACACTGTATCAAACTAGAGTGTGCAGTCTGTCATGTAGAGTAATTGACTCAGCAGAACTTCAAAGATACATAAAAATCAATTTATATTCAATAATCTTTAAAAGTTAAAAATTTTAACAAACAAGCAGCATATAGTTTGCAACAAATAGCTATTATGTATTAACCACAATTGGTATAGCAAACAATAAATTAAAACTAATTACTTGATTCTATTTGGTAGATGAAATTGACACACACTGGCGTCCCAGTGATTATTAAAATGTCCCACAAAGAATGATCACAGCCTTGTAATAGAGAGCTTATAAAGATGATTTATTACTTACCTTTCTGGAGTCCAGCGTCGGGCGATGCGTTTGCGGCAAAAATAGCCGCCAAAATGGCTGCCACGCATGCGCAGAAGCCAAATTGGTCTCCGGATCATGGCGGGTGCCATGTTTCTGAAGACCTGCGCATGCGCAGTAGACTCTGGCACAATGCTGGTGTCTACAGTGCTGTACAGAGGAGGGGGCCCATCCGAAGGTGCACACGAGCCCCCTCCTCTGCACGGCGCTGTAGACTCCGGCATTGTGTCTACTGCACATGCGCAGGTCTCCGGAAATATGGCGCCCGCCATGATCCAGAGACCAATTTGGCTACCGCGCTTGCGCGGTGGTCATTTCGGCAGCGATTTCCAGCGCGATCACAGCTTCCGGCGCTGGACTCCGGAAAGGTAAGTATTAATATGGGTGCAATGGGTGCGGTATGGGCCCCCCTGGACCGAGGGGCCCGTGTGCACCGCACCCATTGCACCCATCATAGAAACGCCAATGCATTGGGGGGAAAAACAGCACATTTTTATCAGATAATCATCAGAGTCAACAGATTAATTTCAAACTATAAGCATAGGAGGTTATTCAGAGATGGACACAGTCTACAAGGCTGTTTCTAGACAAGTTGGCTCCCAGTGCGAACAGTAAAAAATGCCCGCCCCCCCCAAATATACATTAAAAAATATATTTTGTGCGCATGCTCCCCGCAGAGGGCCTGGCCCCGTTAAAATGGGAGTGACCTTGCTAAAATGGGCGTAGCCTCACAGGAAAAGACTACCTTACACCCCAGTTTTTGACCCTGTACCAACAGATCTCAGCCACCACAGGTAAGAAAAAAAATTCCACAATTTTAAGCCCCATACAGTAAAGCCCATTGCACCATATCATGCCCCCTGCACCATATTATGCCACACACTGCAATGCCCGTGATACATTATGCCCTACAGTAAGGCTTCTAATCACTTTTAAATTACCTGCTCGTTGCCAGGGGTTTCATAATCTGGGTTCCATGCTCGTTGCCAGGGATTTCATGCTTTGGTTCCCATGCTTGTTGCCAGGGGTTTCATGCTCTGGGTATGATGCTCATTGCCAGGGGTTCCATGCTTGTTGCCAGGGGTTTCATGCTCTGGCTCTAGGTGTCATGCTCGTTCTCAGGTGTGTGTAATGCTCATCATTACCAGGGGTTATTATGCAGTGGGTGTAATGCTTGTGGCTAGGGGCAACCGCATCACTTCACAAAACTCCGCCCCCCGCAGCGGAGTACTATGGGAGGGCGGAGGAGAAGCAGGAATGCAGATAGTAAGTGCCGTGGTGAGTGCCCCGTGCGATCGCACGCTCACCTGCCGCTAGAAATGGCACTGGACGCAGATCTTGATTACCAGAGCAAGATCTTCATTCATCTCCTCACATGCTGGGGGCAGTCCAGCACAGGGCAAGGCCACCCAGCATGTGTGGCGCCGCCACGCATCGATTTAAGGTCGACCCCTGCTTGCGCAGCCTGACTGCACTGGCAGGCGGACCGCCGCCATTTTTTTTATTGTAGCAGTAGCATGTGACATCACCCCGAAAATGCTTGCGAATTGACCTGCTTTGGCCGCCACGCCTCCGCAACAATGAAACACCGCCACCCAAATGCCAATCACTGTGCGGCTGCATCCATATAATGTCTGTTATTTACATAAAATGCAAACAGCCCTATTGCCAGCAATATGCGATAGTGGCTGGCATGAAAGTTGTAGGTAAAAGAATGTCACACAGAAACGTCACATTATTGTTATGTATAGTACATGGGCTATACACTAGGGAGGTATATAATAGGACCTAGTTTTCAGAAGGAGCGCAATTACGGCAATCTCGGCCTGGTTTTGCCATTTAAATATTTTAACGTTTTAAATCACCGGAATTGTGCTGTATCTGAAAACTCTGGCCCTATTATCATGATTATGTTAGAGGGTAAATTGACTAAAGGTTGATTTTAATTGAATAAAAATAGATGCTTTGTTTCAGGGACTAAAACAAACATTTACTAACAGAGTTTTAAAAAAAATATTTAAATATTAGTAAATATGCAATTTAGCCCCTGAAACACAACATCAATCTAGGGGGGTCAATCCAGTTAGCCGCGATGAACTTGGCAGCCCGAAGTTGCACAAAAGTGCCCGCTACTCCATAGGGCGCCTAACAATTTTGTGCAAAATCGGGCAGAAATCAGCCCACGAAGGGTGCGTGATCGGGTGCCATTGCTAGTATTGAAATGCCGCAGCAATGGCACATCGCACCATTCGCACCTAACTGGATTGACCCCTAGGAGTCATCCGCAGATGAAGATATTGAGGATGTAATTGTTCCAGTTCTGTTCCTGGCTTAAACAATGACCAGTAAACTGTCAGTGAGGAAGGTGCATTAATGTAGAGCCATAAAGGGAATATATGGTGCTTTCTGCATCCCACAAGGGTGACAGAGGAGCCGCATTAATTCCAGCAAACTCTTTATTAAGTGGAAGATTTGTGTCTGTTTCCCCGGATAGAGGTTATTACACAGTGAAGAATAGACTGTAAGGTAATGGCACTGGATACAGGCTTATTCCATATACAGGAAAGTCTCATAGCTCACAAGAATTGGTTACGCGTCTTATGGGATTAACACGTTGTCGGGAATGGTGGCGCTGGTATTACATACTGTATTTACCCGTGGACAGCACATCTGTAGGACTTAGGGGTAGGGAAGCAAAGCCTCTTCTGCGCATGTGCGGTTATTCGATAGCAGGAAACAACAATGGTAGATGATGACATATTTTCTAACCATCGATGGTTCCAGCTAAAAAACCCATCGATGGCAGCCATTGATGACTGTGCTGCAGATGGCCATTTATATTTACTAAAGCATCTCAAAAATAAAAAGTAATGGTGTTGCCCATAGCAACCAATCAGATTATGTCTATCATTTATCCATGGAAAATGATAGAAAATGATAGACATAATTTGATTGGTTGCTAAGGGCAACACCACCACTTTTCATTTTAGAAGCTTTAGTGAATCTACCCCTTACAGCTTGACAAAAGCAAACTCCACTCATGGATTAGCCACCATTTTTGGGATTGCAATCATACTTCTGTTTATGTATGTAAATCTATATTTCCATGTTGGCACCAAAATCAGAGATTCCTATATATTCTTTCTATTACAACTGTGTAAGAGCAGTGACACTTTAAAGCACTTCTGTTCCCTGTGGCCTTTGGTGAATTTTAGAGTGCTATCCCTATTTTGTACCCTGAGTTCCCTCTGACTGGGCGTATGGGAGGACAACCTATTTGAATGTGTGGCACCTTTATAGGGGTTCTTCCAACCCATCACCAGCCCCAGTGTTGGATATTACGCTGCACTCAGGGCCTAATTCAGCATCAGTTGTAGATGTGCGATAAAATGCACATCTACAACTCTTTACTGTAGTGATGAGCGGGTTCGGATCCTCGGGATCCGAACCCGCCCGAACTTCACCTTTTTTTTCACGGGTCCGAGCGACTCGGATCCTCCCGCCTTGCTCGGTTAACCCGAGCGCGCCCGAACGTCATCATCCCGCTGTCGGATTCTCGCGAGATTCGGATTCTATATAAGGAGCCGCGCGTCGCCGCCATTTTCACACGTGCATTGAGATTGATAGGGAGAGGACGTGGCTGGCGTCCTCTCCGTTATAGTAGAAGAAAAGAGTAAAGAGACTGAGTGACTTATAATTGTGTAGAGGATTGGGGACGGGGAGCAGCTGTTGGAGTACAGTGCAGGGTTTTGATTATACCACCAGTGAGTTTAATCCTTTGTTTCTCTGCCTGAAAAAAACGCTCCACCATATCTGTGCTCACTCAGTGTGCTGCACTGCTGCATGATATATCTGTGCTGAGTGCACTGCTCAGTGCTGCTCACACTGCCTAATTGTGGGGACTGGGGAGCAGTTATAGCAGGAGTACAGTGCACAGTTTTGCTGACAGTGACCACCAGTCCAGTATACGTTTGTCTGCCTGAAAAACACTCCTGTGGTGGCTTTTTTTTCCTTCATACTAGTTTAGCAGTCTGCTGACAGTGTCCACCAGGTCCGTTATTATTATACAGTATATTTATTATATCTATTAGCAGTACGGTAGGCCACGGCTGTACCTACCTCTGTGTCATCAGTGCACTCGTCGTCCATAAGTAATATAATACTATACTATCCATCCATCTACATTGTATACCTGTGGTGGCTTTTTTTTTCTTCATACTAGTTTAGCAGTCTGCTGACAGTGTCCACCAGGTCCGTTATTATTATACATTATATTATATATATATAGCAGTACGGTAGGCCACGGCTGTACCTACCTCTGTGTCGTCAGTGCACTCGTCGTCCATAAGTAATATAATACTATACTATCCATCCATCTACATTGTATACCTGTGGTGGCTTTTTTTTCTTCATACTAGTTTAGCAGTCTGCTGACAGTGTCCACCAGGTCCGTTATTATTATACAGTATATTATATATATATATATATATATATATATATATAGCAGTACGGTAGGCCACGGCTGTACCTACCTCTGTGTCGTCAGTGCACTCGTCGTCCATAAGTAATATAATACTATACTATTCATCCATCTACATTGTATACCTGTGGTGGCTTTTTTTTTCTTCATACTAGTTTAGCAGTCTGCTGACAGTGTCCACCAGGTCTGTTATTATTATACAGTATATTATATATATATATAGCAGTACGGTAGGCCACGGCTGTACCTACCTCTGTGTCGTCAGTGCACTCGTCGTCCATAAGTAATATAATACTATACTATCCATCCATCTACATTGTATACCTGTGGTGGCTTTTTTTTTCTTCATACTAGTTTAGCAGTCTGCTGACAGTGTCCACCTGGTCCGTTATTATTATACAGTATATTATATATATATATATATATATATATAGCAGTACGGTAGGCCACGGCTGTACCTACCTCTGTGTCGTCAGTGCACTCGTCGTCCATAAGTAATATAATACTATACTATCCATCCATCTACATTGTATACCTGTGGTGGCTTTTTTTTTCTTCATACTAGTTTAGCAGTCTGCTGACAGTGTCCACCAGGTCCGTTATTATTATTATACAGTATATTATATATATATAGATATATAGCAGTACGGTAGGCCACGGCTGTACCTACCTCTGTGTCGTCAGTGCACTCGTCGTCCATAAGTAATATAATACTATACTATCCATCCATCTACATTGTATACCTGCGGTGGCTTTTTTTTCCTTCATACTAGTTTAGCAGTCTGCTGACAGTGTCCACCAGGTCCGTTATTATTATACAGTATATTATATATATATATATATAGCAGTACGGTAGGCCACGGCTGTACCTACCTCTGTGTTGTCAGTGCACTCGTCGTCCATAAGTAATATAATACTATACTATCCATCCATCTACATTGTATACCTGTGGTGGCTTTTTTTTTCTTCATACTAGTTTAGCAGTCTGCTGACAGTGTCCACCAGGTCCGTTAGTATTATACAGTATATTATATATATATAGCAGTACGGTAGGACACGGCTGTACCTACCTCTGTGTCGTCAGTGCACTCGTCGTCCATAAGTAATATAATACTATACTATCCATCCATCTACATTGTATACCTGTGGTGGCTTTTTTTTCTTCATACTAGTTTAGCAGTCTGCTGACAGTGTCTACCAGGTCCGTTATTATTATACAGTATATTATATATATATATAGCAGTACGGTAGGCCACGGCTGTACCTACCTCTGTGTCGTCAGTGCACTCGTCGTCCATAAGTAATATAATACTATACTATCCATCCATCTACATTGTATACCTGTGGTGGCTTTTTTTTTCTTCATACTAGTTTAGCAGTCTGCTGACAGTGTCCACCAGGTCCGTTATTATTATACAGTATATTATATATATATATAGCAGTACGGTAGGCCACGGCTGTACCTACCTCTGTGTCATCAGTGCACTCGTCGTCCATAAGTAATATAATACTATTCTATCCATCCATCTACATTGTATACCTGTGGTGGCTTTTTTTTCCTTCATACTAGTTTAGCAGTCTGCTGACAGTGTCCACCAGGTCCGTTATTATTATTCTGTATATATAATATATATAGCAGTATGGTAGGCCACGACTGTACCTACCTCTGTGTCGTCAGTGCACTCGTCGTCCATAAGTAATATAATACTATACTATCCATCCATCTACATTGTATACCTGTGGTGGCTTTTTTTTTCTTCATACTAGTTTAGCAGTCTGCTGACAGTGTCCACCAGGTCCGTTATTATATTATACAGTATATTATATATATATAGCAGTACGGAAGGCCACGGCTGTACCTACCTCTGTGTCGTCAGTCGTCCTCCATAAGTAATATAATACTATACTATCCATCCATCTACATTGTATACCTGTGGTGGCTTTTAGTTGTGCGCATTAAAATATGGAGAACAAAAATGTGGAGGTTAAAAAAATAGGGAAAGATCAAGATCCACTTCCACCTCGTGCTGAAGCTGCTGCCACTAGTCATGGCCGAGACGATGAAATGCCATCAACGTCGTCTGCCAAGGCCGATGCCCAATGTCATAGTACAGAGCATGTAAAATCCAAAACACAAAAGATCAGTAAAATGACCCAAAAATCAAAATTAAAAGCGTCTGAGGAGAAGCGTAAACTTGCCAATATGCCATTTACGACACGGAGTGGCAAGGAACGGCTGAGGCCCTGGCCTATGTTCATGACTAGTGGTTCAGCTTCACATGAGGATGGAAGCACTCATCCTCTCGCTAGAAAAAAGAAAAGACTTAAGCTGGCAAAAGCACAGCAAAGAACTGTGCGTTCTTCGAAATCACAAATCCCAAAGGAGAGTCCAATTGTGTCGGTTGCGATGCCTGACCTTCCCAACACTGGAAGGGAAGAGCTTGCGCCTTCCACCATTTGCACGCCCCCTGCAAGTGCTGGAAGGAGCACCCGCAGTCCAGTTCCTGATAGTCAAATTGAAGATGTCACTATTGAAGTACACCAGGATGAGGATATGGGTGTTGCTGGCGCTGGGGAGGAAATTGACAAGGAGGATTCTGATGGTGAGGTGGTTTGTTTAAGTCAGGCACCCGGGGAGACACCTGTTGTCCGTGGGAGGAATATGGCCATTGACATGCCTGGTCAAAATACAAAAAAAATCAGCTCTTCAGTGTGGAATTATTTCAACAGAAATGCGGACAACTGGTGTCAAGCCGTGTGTTGCCTTTGTCAAGCTGTAATAAGTAGGGGTAAGGATGTTAACCACCTCGGAACATCCTCCCTTATACGTCACCTGCAGCGCATTCATAATAAGTCAGCGACAAGTTCAAAAACTTTGGGCGACAGCGGAAGCAGTCCACTGACCAGTAAATCCCTTCCTCTTGTAACCAAGCTCGCGCAAACCACACCACCAACTCCCTCAGTGTCAATTTCCTCCTTACCCAGGAAAGCCAATAGTCCTGCAGGCCATGTCACTGGCAAGTCTGACGAGTTCTCTCCTGCCTGGGATTCCTCCGATGCATCCTTGAGTGTAACGCCTACTGCTGCTGGCGCTGCTGTTGTTGCTGCTGGGAGTCGATCGTCATCCCAGAGGGGAAGTCGGAAGACCACTTGTACTACTTCCAGTAAGCAATTGACTGTCCAACAGTCCTTTGCGAGGAAGATGAAATATCACAGCAGTCATCCTGTTGCAAAGCGGATAACTCAGGCCATGACAACTATGTTGGTGTTAGACGTGCGTCCAGTATCCGCCGTTAGTTCACGGGGAACTAGACAATTGCTTTAGGTAGTGTGCCCCCGTTACCAAATACCATCTAGGTTCCACTTCTCTAGGCAGGCGATGCCGAGAATGTACACGGACGTCAGAAAAAGACTCACCAGTGTCCTAAAAAATGCAGTTGTACCCAATGTCCACTTAACCAC
The DNA here is from genome assembly GCF_028390025.1 of Pseudophryne corroboree. Classification (NCBI taxonomy): domain Eukaryota; kingdom Metazoa; phylum Chordata; class Amphibia; order Anura; family Myobatrachidae; genus Pseudophryne; species Pseudophryne corroboree. The sequence continues at coordinate 245,407,667 of NC_086446.1, forward strand.
AGACATGTGAACAAGTGGAGCAGGGCAGACTCAGGACTACATGACTGTGACAGCCCACTGGGTAGATGTATTGCCTCCCGCTGCAAGAACAGCAGCGGCGGCACCAGTAGCAGCATCTCGCAAACGCCAACTCGTTCCTAGGCAGGCTACGCTTTGTATCACCGCTTCCCAGAATACGCACACAGCTGAAAACCTCTTACGGCAACTGAGGAAGATCATCGCAGAATGGCTTACCCCAATTGGACTCTCCTGGGGATTTGTGGCATCGGACAACGCCAGCAATATTGTGCGTGCATTACATCTGGGCAAATTCCAGCACGTCCCATGTTTTGCACATACCTTGAATTTGGTGGTGCAGAATTATTTAAAAAAAGACAGGGGCGTGCAAGAGATGCTGTCGGTGGCCAGAAGAATTGCGGGCCACTTTCGACGTACAGGCACCGCGTACAGAAGACTGGAGCACCACCAAAAACACCTGAACCTGCCCTGCCATCATCTGAAGCAAGAGGTGGTAATGAGGTGGAATTCAACCCTCTATATGCTTCAAAGGATGGAGGAGCAGCAAAAGGCCATTCAAGCCTATACATCTGCCCACGATATAGGCAAAGGAGGTGGAATGCACCTGTCTCAAGCGCAGTGGAGAATGATTTCAACATTGTGCAAAGTTCTGCAACCTTTTGAACTTGCCACACGTGAAGTCAGTTCAGACACTACCAGCCTGAGTCAGGTCATTCCCCTCATCAGGCTTTTGCAGAAGAAGCTGGAGGCATTGAAGGAGGAGCTAAAACAGAGCGATTCCGCTAGGCATGTGGGACTTGTGGATGGAGCCCTTCATTCGCTTAACCAGGATTCACGTGTGGTCAATCTGTTGAAATCAGAGCACTACATTTTGGCCACCGTGCTCGATCCTAGATTTAAAACCTACCTTGGATTTCTCTTTACGGCAGACACAAGTCTGCAGAGGTTTAAAGACCTGCTGGTGAGAAAATTGTCAAGTCAAGCGGAACGCGACCCGTCAACATCTCCTCCTTCACATTCTCCCGCAACTGGGGGTGCAAGGAAAAGGCTACGAATTCCGAGCCCACCCGCTGGCGGTGATGCAGGGCAGTCTGGAGCGACTGCTGATGCTGACATCTGGTCCGGACTGAAGGACCTGCCAACGATTACTGACATGTCGTCTGCTGTCACTGCATATGATTCTCTCACCATTGAAAGAATGGTGGAGGATTATATGAGTGACCGCATCCAAGTAGGCACGTCAGACAGTCCGTACGTATACTGGCAGGAAAAAGAGGAAATTTGGAGGCCCTTGCACAAACTGGCTTTATTCTACCTAAGTTGCCCTCCCTCCAGTGTGTACTCCGAAAGAGTGTTTAGTGCCGCCGCTCACCTTGTCAGCAATCGGCGTACGAGGTTACTTCCAGAAAATGTGGAGAAGATGATGTTCATTAAAATGAATTACCGTATATACTCGAGTATAAGCCGACTTTTTCAGCACTTTTTTTTGTGCTGAAAAAGCCACCTCGGCTTATACTCGAGTCAGTGACAGGCAGAGGCAGAGCAGTGTGAAGGAGGGACACGAAGCGCACAGCGCGCGGCTCTCCTGTGTCCCTCCTGCATCTCCGGCGGCAGCAGCGGCGGTTCTATTACAGGAAGTACCCGTTCGTGACCTCTGATCACGAACCGGCACTTCCTTTAATAGACCTGCCGCGGCCGCCGAAGATGCAGGAGGGACACAGGAGAGGCGCGTGCTGTGCGCTTCGTGTCCCTCCAGAAGACAGCGCGGGATCGACGGAGGGGTAAGTAACAACACTGTGGGGCATACCTGGCACTTGGGGAGGGAGCATATCTGGCAGCATGAGGGGGTATATGTGGCAGCATGAGGGGACGTATCTGGCAGCATGAGGGGACATATCTGGCAGCATGAGGGGGCATATGTGGCATCATGAGGGGACATATCTGGCAGCATGAGGGGACATATCTGGCAGCATGAGGGGACATATCTGGCAGCATGAGGGGGCATATCTGGCAGCATGAGGGGGCATATCTGGCAGCATGAGGGGGCATATGTGGCATCATGAGGGGACATATCTGGCAGCATGAGGGGATGTATCTGGCAGCATGAGGGGGCGTATCTGGCAGCATGAGGGGGCATATCTGGCAGCATGAGGGGGCATATGTGGCAGCATGAGGGGCATATGGGGCAGCATGAGGGGCATATGTGGCAGCATGAGGGTCATATGTGGCAGCATGAGGGACATATGTGGCAGCATGAGGGCATATCTGGCACATCAGGCACTGTGGGGCATATCTGGCAGTGTGGGGGCATATCTGGCAGTGTGGGGGCATATCTGGCACTGTGGGGGCATATCTGGCAGTATGAGGGCATATCTGGCAGTATGAGGGCATATCTGGCACTGAGGGCTGTGTACGGCTAGAGCTGCATTTCCCACCCTAGGCTTATACTCGAGTCAATAAGTTTTCCCAGGTTTTTGTGGTAGAATTAGGTGCCTCGGCTTATATTCGGGTCGACTTATACTCGAGTATATACGGTATAATCAATTCATCCATGGAGACATTCACCAGCAGCAATTGCCTCCAGAAAGTACACGGGGACCTGAGATGGTGGATTCCAGTGGGGACGAATTAATAATCTGTGAGGAGGGGGATGTACACAGTGAAAGGGGTGATGAATCGGACGATGATGATGAGGTGGACATCTTGCCTCCGTAGAGCCAGTTTGTGCAAGGAGAGATTGATTGCTTCTTTTTGGTGGGGGCCCAAACCAACCAGTCATTTCAGTCACAGTCGTGTGGCAGACCCTGTCGCTGAAATGATGGGTTCGTTAAAGTGTGCATGTCCTGTTTTTACAACATAAGGGTGGGAGGGAGGGCCCAAGGACAATTCCATCTTGCACCTCTTTTTTCTTTAATTTTTCTTTGCATCATGTGCTGTTTGGGGAGTATTTTTTTGAAGGGCCATCCTGCGTGACACTGCAGTGCCACTCCTAGATGGGCCAGGTGTTTGTGTCGGCCACTAGGGTCGCTTAGCTTAGTCACACAGCTACCTCATTGCGCCTCTTTTTTTCTTTGCGTCATGTGCTGTTTGGGGTGTATTTTTTTGAAGGGCCATCCTGCGTGACACTGCAGTGACACTCCTAGATGGGCCAGGTGTTTGTGTCGGCCACTAGGGTCGCTTAGCTTAGTCACACAGCTACCTCATTGCGCCTCTTTTTTTCTTTGCGTCATGTGCTGTTTGGGCAGTATTTTTTTGAAGGGCCACGCTGCGTGACACTGCAGTGCCACTCCTAGATGGGCCAGGTGTTTGTGTCGGCCACTAGGGTCGCTTAGCTTAGTCACACAGCTACCTCATTGCGCCTCTTTTTTTCTTTGCGTCATGTGCTTTTTGGGGAGTATTTTTTTGAAGGCCATCCTGCGTGACACTGCAGTGCCACTCCTAGATGGGCCAGGTGTTTGTGTCGGCCACTAGGGTCGCTTAGCTTAGTCACACAGCTACCTCATTGCGCCTCTTTTTTTCTTTGCGTCATGTGCTGTTTGGGGAGTATTTTTTTGTAGGGCAATCCTGCGTGACACTGCAGTGCCACTCCTAGATGGGCAAGGTGTTTGTGTCGGCCACTAGGGTCGCTTAGCTTAGCCATCCAGCGAACTCGGTGCAAATTTTAGGACAAAAAATAATATTTTAGGGGTTTTTGAAAAAAACACCCGAATCCAAAACACACCCGAATCCGACAAAAAAATTTCGGTGAGGTTTTGCCAAAACGCGTCCGAACCCAAAACACGGCCACGGAACCGAACCCAAAACCAAAACACAAAACCCGAAAAATTTCAGGTGCACATCACTACTTTACTGTGACATGCCGGGGGACTCCCAGTACAGGGCAAGTCCCCCTCAAACATGCGAAAGTTTAGCTGCAAAGGCAGGCGGCTTCCTGCCATGTTCTTGCTCGCAGCTGCTGTGTATGACGTCGCGCAGCCACCACAGTCCACCCTGCAAACGGTCTGAACACTCCCCTAATACGCAAATGTGAGGCCCCCTCTCGCCTCGCGAACACGGCTGCCTGTCGCACATGTGAGATGCAGTTGTATTTTTACACTGCAATTTAAATTTCAGTTTGAACACACTCCACCCAAATCTAACTCTCTCTGCACATGTTACATCTGTCCGACCTGCAGTGCAACATGGTTTTGCCCAGTTGTGTGCTTTTTTGCTTTGCTAACAAACCTAAATCAGGCCCATAGACACAACCTGAGACTAATACCCTTTTCATATTGCAAAAATAACCTGGTATATTGCTGGGTTGACCCAGGTGGTGGTGTGATGTGAAAGGGCCAGGTTAAAATATCCTGGGTTAAGCAACCCGGCATTTCCACCCGGTATAAAAGAAGGGTTTCACATGGGTTATTCCTGTGTCAGGTGCGGTGTGAACAGGTTACCCGGAGTCGATGCGATCCGGGACCCATTCACAAAATGGAAGAGGCTGCATGAAGATGATCTCATCTCCAAGAACCGCCTCTGCCCCTGCCACCGATTACGTCAGTGCCAGTTTGAAAGGAGTCTCACGGCGGGTCGCACACGGTAAGGATCTGTTTACAATTCCCTGTTGCAAATAGTGATGAGCGGGTTCGGTTTCTCGGAATCCGAACCCCCCCGAACTTCACACATTTTACACGGTTCCGAGGCAGACTCGGATCCTCCCGCCTTGCTCGGTTAACGTCATCATCCCGCTGTCGGATTGTCGCGAGATTCGTATTGTATATAAGGAGCCGCGTGTCGCCTCCATTTTCACTCGTGCATTGGAGATGATCGGGAGAGGACGTGCAGCGTTCTCTCAGTTTCTCTGTTCAGTGTGCTGCAAATATCTGTGCTCAGTGTGCTGCAAATATCTGTGCTCAGTGTGCTTGCAAATATCTGTGCTCAGTGTGCTGCAAATATCTGTGCTCAGTGTGCTTGCAAGTATCTGTGCTCAGTGTGCTGAAAATATCTACGTTCTCTGCCTGAAAAACGCTCCATATCTGTGCTGCATTGTAGTATAGGAGGACAGTGCAGAATTTTGCTGACCAGTGACCACCAGTATTATATAGCAGTACGGTACAATAGTCCACTACTATACCTACCTCTGTGTCATCAAGTATACTATCCATCCATACCTGTGGTGCATTTTAGTTGTGCGCAGTATTATATAGTAGGAGGACAGTGCAGAATTTTGCTGACCACCAGTATATAATATATAGCAGTACGGTACAGTAGGCCACTGCTCTACCTACCTCTGTGTCGTCAAGTATACTATCCATCCATACCTGTGGTGCATTTTAGTGGTGCGCAGTATATATACAGGTTGAGTATCCCATATCCAAATTTTCCGAAATACGGAATATTCCAAAATACGGACTTTTTTGAGTGAGATTGAGATAGTGAAATCTTTGTTTTTTGATGGCTCAATGTACACAAACTTTGTTTAATACACAAAGTTATTAAAAATATTGTATTAAATGAGCTTCAGGCTGTGTGTATAAGGTGTATATGAAACATAAATGAATTGTGTGAATGTAGACACACTTTGTTTAATGCACAAAGTTATAAAAAAAACTGGCTAAAATTACCTGCAGGCTGTGTGTATAAGGTGTATATGAAACATAAATGCATTCTGTGCTTAGATTTAGGTCCCATCACCATGACATCTCATTATGGTATGCAATTATTCCAAAATACGGAAAAATCCGATATCCAAAATACCTCTGGTCCCAAGCATTTTGGATAAGGGATACTCAACCTGTAGTAGGAGGACAGTGCAGAATTTTGTTGACCACTAGTATATAATATATAGCAGGACGGTACAGTAGTCCACTGCTCTACCTACCTCTGTATCGTCAAGTATACTATCCAACCATACCTGTGGTGCATTTTAGTTGTGCGCAGTATATATAGTAGGAGGACAGTGCAGAATTTTGCTGACCACCAGTATATAATATATAGCAGTACGATACAGTAGGCCACTGCTCTACCTACCTCTGTGTCGTCAAGTATACTATCCATCCATACCTGTGGTGCATTTTAGTTGTGCGCAATATATATAGTAGGAGGACAGTACAGAATTTTGCTGACCAGTGACCACCAGTATTATATAGCAGTACGGTACAGTACTCCACTGCTCTACCTACCTCTGTGTCGTCAAGTGTACTATCCATCCATACCTGTTGTGCATTTTAGTTGTGCGCAGTATATATAGTAGGAGGACAGTGCAGAATTTTGCTGACCGCCAATATATAATATATAGCAGTACGGTACAGTAGGCCACTGCTCTACCTACCTCTGTGTCGTCAAGTATACTATCCATCCATACCTGTGGTGCATTTTAGTTGTGCGCAGTATTATATAGTAGGAGGACAGTGCAGAATTTTGCTGACCACCAGTATATAATATATAGCAGTACGGTACAGTAGGCCACTGCTCTACCTACCTCTGTGTCGTCAAGTATACTATCCATCCATACCTGTGGTGCATTTTAGTGGTGCGCAGTATATACAGTAAGAGGACAGTGCAGAATTTTGCTGACCAACAATATATAATATATAGCAGTACGGTACAGTAGGCCACTGCTCTACCTACCTCTGTGTCGTCAAGTATACTATCCATCCATACCTGTGGTGCATTTTAGTTGTGCGCAGTATTATATAGTAGGAGGACAGTGCAGAATTTTGCTGACCACCAGTATATAATATATAGCAGTACGGTACAGTAGGCCACTGCTCTACCTACCTCTGTGTCGTCAAGTATACTATCCATCCATACCTGTGGTGCATTTTAGTTGTGCGCAGTATTATATAGTAGGAGGACAGTGCAGAATTTTGCTGACCACCAGTTTATAATATATAGCAGTACGGTACAGTGGGCCACTGCTCTACCTACCGCTGTGTCATCAAGTATACTATCCATCCATACCTATGGTGCATTTTAGCTGTGCGTAGTATATATAGTAGGAGGACAGTGCAGAATTTTGCTGACCACTAGTATATAATATATAGCAGTACGGTACAGTAGTCCACTGCTCTACCTACCTCTGTGTCGTCAAGTATACTATCCATCCATACCTGTGGTGCATTTTAGTTGTGCGCAATATATATAGTAGCAGGACATTACAGAATTTTGCTGACCAGTGACCACCAGTATTATATAGCAGTACGGTACAGTAGTCCACTGCTCTACCTACCTCTGTGTCGTCAAGTGTACTATCCATCCATACCTGTTGTGCATTTTAGTTGTGCGCAGTATATATAGTAGGAGGACAGTGCAGAATTTTGCTGACCACCAGTATATAATATATAGCAGTAACGTACAGTAGGCCACTGCTCTACCTACCTCTGTGTCGTCAAGTATACTATCAATCCATACCTGTGGTGCATTTTAGTTGTGCACAGTATTATATAGTAGGAGGACAGTGCAGAATTTTGCTGACCACAAGTATATAATATATAGCAGTACGGTACAGTAGGCCACTGCTCTACCTACCTCTGTGTCGTAAAGTATACTATCCATCCATACCTGTTGTGCATTTTAGTGGTGCGCAGTATTATATAGTAGGAGGACAGTGCAGAATTTTGCTGACCACCAGTATATAATATATAGCAGTACCATACAGTAGGCCACTGCTCTACCTACCTCTGTGTCGTCAAGTATACTATCAATCCATACCTGTGGTGCATTTTAGTTGTGCACAGTATTATATAGTAGGAGGACAGTGCAGAATTTTGCTGACCAACAGTATATAATATATAGCAGTACGGTACAGTAGGCCACTGCTCTACCTACCTCTGTGTCGTAAAGTATACTATCCATCCATACCTGTTGTGCATTTTAGTGGTGCGCAGTATTATATAGTAGGAGGACAGTGCAGAATTTTGCTGACCACTAGTATATAATATATAGCAGGACGGTACAGTAGTCCATTGCTCTACCCACCTCTGTGTCGTCAAGTATACTATCCATCCATACCTGTGGTGCATTTTAGTTGTGCGCAGTATATATAGTAGGAGGACAGTGCAGAATTTTGCTGACCACCAGTATATAATATATAGCAGTACGGTAAAGTAGGCCACTGCTCTACCTACCTCTGTGTCGTCAAGTATATTATCTTTCCATACCTGTGGTGCATTTTAGTTGTGCGCAGCATATATAGTAGGAGGACAGTGCAGAATTTTGCTGACCACAAGTATATAATATATAGCAGTACGGTACAGTAGGCCACTGCTCTACCTACCTCTGTGTCGTCAAGTATACTATCCATCCATACCTGTGGTGCATTTTAGTTGTGCGCAGTATTATATAGTAGGAGGACAGTGCAGAATTTTGCTGACCACCAGTATATAATATATAGCAGTACGGTACAGTGGGCCACTGCTCTACCTACCTCTGTGTCATCAAGAATACTATCCATCCATACCTATGGTGCATTTTAGTATTGCGTAGTACATATAGTAGGAGGACAGTGCAGAATTTTGCTGACCACCAGTATATAATATATAGCAGTACGGTACAGTAGGCCACTGCTCTACCTACCTCTGTGTCGTCAAGTATACTATCCATCCATACCTGTGGTGCATTTTAGTTGTGCGCAGTATATATAGTAGGACAGTGCAGAATTTTGCTGACCACCAGTATATAATATATAGCAGTACGGTACAGTAGGCCACTGCTCTACCTACCTCTGTGTCGTCAAGTATACTATCCATCCATACCTGTGGTGCATATTAGTTGTGCACAGTACTATATAGTAGGAGGCCAGTGCAGAATTTTGCTGACCACCAGTATATAATATATAGCCAGACGGTACAGTAGGCCACTGCTCTACCTACCTTTGTGTCATCAAGTATACTATCCATCCATACCTGTGGTGCATTTTAGTTGTGCGCAGTATATATAGTAGGAGGACAGTGCAGAATTTTGCTGACCAACAGTATATAAAATATAGCAGTTTGGTACAGTAGGCCACTGCTCTACCTACCTCTGTGTCATCAAGTATACTATCCATCCATACCTGTGGTGCATTTTAGTTGTGCGCAGTATTATATAGTAGGAGGACAGTGCAGAATTTTGCTGACCACCAGTATATAATATAAAGCAGTACGGTACAGTAGGCCACTGCTCTACCTACCTCTGTGTCGTCAAGTATACTATCCATCAATACCTGTGGTGCATTTTAGTTGTGCGCAGTATTATATAGTAGGAGGACAGTGCAGAATTTTGCTGACCACTAGTATATAATATATAGCAGGACGGTACAGTAGTCCACTGCTCTACCTAATTCTGTGTCGTCAAGTATACTATCCATCCATACCTGTGGTGCATTTTAGTTGTGGCAGTATATATAGTAGGAGGACAGTGCAGAATTTTGCTGACCACCAGTACATAATATATTGCAGTACGGTACAGTAAGCCACTGCTCTACCTACCTCTGTGTTGTCAAGTATACTATCCATCCATACCTCTGGTGCATTTTAGTTGTGCGCAGTATATATAGTATGAAAACAGTGCAGAATTTTGCTGACCACCAGTATATAATATATAGCAGTACGGTACAGTAGGCCACTGCTCAACCTACCTCTGTGTCGTCAAGTATACTATCCATCCATACCTGTGGTGCATTTTAGTTGTGCACAGTATTATATAGTAGGAGGACAGTGCAGAATTTTGCTGACCACCAGAATATAATAAATAGCAGTACAGTACAGTAGACCACTACTCTACCTTCCTCTGTGTCATCAAGTATACCATCCATCCATACCTGTGGTGCATTTTAGTTGTGCGCAATATATATAGTAGGAGGACAGTGCAGAATTTTGCTGACCACCAGTATATAATATATAGCAGTACAGTATAGTAGGCCACTGCTCTACCTACCTCTGTGTCGGCTGTCACGATCCGGGTATCTGGACGCCATTTCTTACCCATCAGATGCCTCCTAAGGCTGGCTCAGCGCTCCAGGACCGGATCCCATCTGTTATCCTAATGTTCACATTCCTGCATCCTCTCCTGTCTCTCTGAGACGCTGTCACAGTAACGCCTTATTACATCTGGCATGGCGTCTCCCGCGGCCTCCGCCGCCGTCCCTGAGCTTCTGCATGCAGAGTGTCAGAGTGGCGATTACGTCAGCCGCGGCCTCCGCTGTGTCCGCGTGGTTGGATGTGCACTTGTCAGCCTGGCGTCTCCTGTCTCCAGTGGCCGGCGCCGCCATTACTGTTTTCATTACCACATGGATTACAAACCAAACTTCCCTACAAGTGTCTGCATGGGCGCAGCCATCTTGGATTCTGTCAGCTGATCATTTCCTCCAATCTGTTGTCAGTATTGTTAATCTGCATAATTGCCTAGCCAATCCCTTCCTTGCTGCAGGTATAAATACACTGTGCCTGAGCAAGGAAGGCGTCAGTGCTTTGGTTGTCAAACCTAGTTCCTGTTTGTCTCTCTCCTGTGATTGTCTTCCAGGTTCCAGCTCCTGTCTCAAGACTTCCACCATAGAGACCCGCACCAGCATTCCACCTGCGGTGTAGCCTGACTCTCCAATCCATTGTGGATTCATCTGTTTCCAGCTACAACATTACCTGCTTCCAGCTCAGCTTCCAGCAGAGTACAGCTTCCCTTAAAGGGCCGGTGTCCTTTCTACACTTTACCACTCTCCACCGGTATTATTATTTCTCCGCTCTCAAGTTCTACATTTCAGTTCATATTTCATCGCTCCCAAGTTCATTTATTATTTAACTGGTTCCAGCCAGTATCCACTCCGTGCTAACAACAGTCTGGTTCCAGCCAGTATCCACAGCAGCTGTTTTACCTTCAGCAACCCAGCTTTTCCTGGAACACCAGCTGGCACAATCCTGGGTTATCTCCATTGCTACAGTCGGGCCTGGTAAGGACTTTCCATCTAGAAGATCATAAGAACTATCTCACACTACCAGTGCCCTGTGGCTCCTGCCATCCTGTAGTACCCAGGAACTGTATTTATTATTTGCTGACTTTTACGTTTTCTTTTACTGCTGCTGTGTTGCGGAGTTGTCATAATAAACATCATTGACTTTTATCTAAGTTGTCGTGGTCACGCCTTCGGGCAGTTATTATTCATGTTACTTACATGTCCAGGGGTCAGATACAACCTCCCAGGTTCCGGTACATCTCAGCCCCTACAACTGAGGCTGCCTCCCGTCAGCTCAGGCCCTCAGTTGTGACAGTAAGCACTGACCTAATGAATCCAGCCGGAGACCAGGATCAAGCGGCCAGGCCGATGCAAGAACTGGCAGCCCGACTAGAACATCAGGAGGCTGCACAGGGCCACATCAACCGCTGTCTCCAGGATCTCTCTACTCGGCTGGATGGGATTCAGACAACTCTCCGTGGATCAGGCGCATCTGGTGCGTCAACCACAGTGACTCCAGCTATAACCCCACCCACCATACCCATTTCTGCTCCACGTCTTCATCTTCCAACGCCAGCAAAATTTGACGGATCTCCAAGATTCTGCAGGGGATTTCTCAACCAGTGTGAGATTCAGTTTGAGCTACAACCTGGCAATTTTCCCAGAGACCGTACAAAAATTGCCTACATCATCTCTCTTCTCAGTGGCTCCGCCCTTGACTGGGCATCACCGTTATGGGAGAGGTCCGACACCCTGCTATCTTCTTACACTGCATTCGTGTCAACATTCAGGCGCATCTTCGACGAGCCAGGCCGGGTAACCTCAGCTTCATCCGAGATTCTCCGTTTACGCCAGGGGTCACGTACTGTAGGACAATATCTGATACAGTTCCAGATCCTGGCATCCGAACTGGCATGGAACGACGAGGCCCTGTATGCTGCATTCTGGCATGGCTTATCTGAGCTTATTAAAGATGAGTTAGCTACCAGAGACTTACCTTCTAAGTTAGATGAGCTAATCTCACTCTGCACGAAAGTTGATTTACGTTTCAGAGAGAGAGCAACTGAGCGTGGAAGATCATCTGCTCCAAAATCTTCTGCTCCTCCTCCTCGTCAACTGTCACCATCTAAAGATGAGCCCATGCAAATTGGCCGTTCCCGTTTAACTCCTGCTGAGCGCCGAAGACGTCTCTCTGAGTCTCTTTGTCTTTACTGTGCAGCTCCGTCTCACACCATCAATGCCTGTCCCGAACGTCCGGGAAAACTCCAAACCCTAGCTCGCCAAGGAGAGGGCCGGCTAGGAGTAATGATCTCCTCTCCATCTCCTCATGATTGTAATCTCCCAGTCTCGCTTCAAGTTGCTCAACGTTATCGGAACGTCATTGCTCTCCTTGATTCCGGAGCAGCTGGGAACTTTATTACTGAAGCCTATGTTAAACGGTGGTCCCTACCCACCGAGAGACTTCCTTCCTCCTTTTCCTTAACTGCCGTGGATGGCAGTAAAATTTTTGATACTGTTATTGCTCTAAGGACTCTACCAGTTCGTCTGAGAGTGGGAGTTCTTCATTCCGAACTTATTTCACTTTTAGTGATTCCAAGAGCCACACATCCTGTGGTCCTGGGCCTTCCATGGCTCCGTCTTCACAATCCTACAATTGATTGGACGACTACGCAAATCCTGGCATGGGGTTCCTCCTGTGCAGAGACATGTTTGTTTAAAGTATTGCCTGTCTGTTCTTCCTCCCCCAGGTCGTCTGATGTTCCACCTCCTCCATATCAAGATTTCACGGATGTGTTCAGTAAAGCTTCTGCTGATATCCTTCCTCCTCATAGAGAATGGGACTGCCCGATTGATCTCGTTCCAGGGAAGGTTCCACCTCGAGGCCGAACTTATCCGTTGTCTCTGCCTGAGACGCATTCTATGGAGGAATACATTAAAGAGAACCTAGCAAAGGGGTTCATTCGACCTTCTTCTTCCCCAGCCGGCGCAGGCTTCTTTTTTGTAAAAAAGAAAGATGGTGGTCTGCGGCCGTGCATCGACTACAGAGGTTTGAACGACATTACCATCAAGAATCGTTATCCTTTACCCCTGATTACTGAGCTCTTTGACAGAGTTAGCGGAGCTACCATCTTTACAAAGCTGGACTTGCGAGGTGCATACAATCTCATCCGGATCCGTGAGGGTGACGAGTGGAAGACCGCCTTTAACACCCGTGACGGACATTATGAGTACCTCGTCATGCCCTTCGGATTGAGCAATGCTCCAGCTGTCTTCCAGCATTTTGTCAATGAGATTTTCAGAGACATTCTATACCGTCATGTCGTGGTCTATCTAGACGATATCCTCATTTTTGCCAACGATTTAGAGGAACATCGTTTTTGGGTTAAAGAGGTTCTGTCCCGTCTCCGTGTCAATCATCTCTATTGCAAATTAGAAAAATGCGTCTTTGAAGTCAAGTCCATTCCGTTTCTAGGGTACATTGTGTCCGGTTCCGGACTAGAGATGGATCCTGAGAAACTACAAGCAATTCAGAATTGGCCGGTACCCTTAACCCTCAAAGGGGTCCAGAGGTTCTTAGGGTTCGCCAATTATTACCGAAAGTTTATACGAGACTTTTCCACCATTGTGGCGCCTATTACTGCTTTCACCAAGAAGGGTGCTAACCCGTCCAAGTGGTCTGAAGAAGCCATGCAAGCTTTTCATCTTTTAAAACAGAGGTTCATCTCTGCGCCTGTCCTGAAACAGCCTGACATCGACTCTCCTTTCATCCTAGAGGTGGATGCCTCCTCCGTTGGAGTAGGAGCGGTGTTATCTCAGAGGGCTAAAGATGGCCATTTACATCCTTGCAGTTTCTTCTCCCGGAAGTTCTCCCCAGCTGAGCGCAACTATGCCATTGGCGACCAGGAGTTGCTAGCCATCAAGCTCGCTCTAGAAGAGTGGAGGTATCTGTTGGAGGGAGCTTCTCATTTAATCACCATACTTACAGACCACAAGAACCTTTTATACCTGAAGGGCGCACAATGTCTCAACCCTCGTCAGGCCAGATGGGCACTTTTCTTTTCCAGGTTCGACTTTAAACTCCAGTTCTGTCCGGGCTCTCAGAATCGCAAGGCCGATGCCCTTTCCCGCTCATGGGAGCAAGAAAATGAGTCAGAGTCTTCAGACAAGCATCCTATTATAAATCCGTTGGCATTCTCCACGGTAGGGATGGACTCTACGCCCCCATCAGGGAAAAGTTTTGTGAAGCCGATGCTAAGGAAGAAGCTCATGCATTGGGCCCATGCTTCCCGTTTTGCCGGACATACAGGTATCCAAAAAAACCTGGAGTTTATCTCTAGGTCCTATTGGTGGCCAACTCTGAAAAAGGACGTCTTGGAGTTTATTGCATCTTGCCCAAAGTGTGCCCAACATAAAGTATCCCGCCAGTCGCCTGCGGGGCAACTGGTTCCACTATCCGTTCCCCGTCGACCATGGACCCACTTGTCGATGGATTTCATTACAGACTTACCCATGTGCAACAAGTTCAATACCATCTGGGTGGTAGTTGACCGGTTCACCAAGATGGCACACTTCATTCCTCTCACCGGTCTTCCGTCAGCTTCCAAGTTGGCTCAAGTATTCATACAAGAGATCTTCCGACTCCACGGTCTTCCTGAAGAAATTATCTCAGATCGAGGAGTTCAATTCACAGCCAAATTCTGGCGAAGTTTATGTCAAGTCCTCCAAGTCAAGCTAAAGTTTTCCACGGCTTACCATCCTCAGACCAATGGTCAAACCGAGAGGGTGAATCAGGACTTGGAGGCCTTCCTCCGCATCTATGTGTCCTCCTCTCAAGATGACTGGGTTCAATTACTTCCCTGGGCCGAGTTCTGTCATAACAACCAGTATCATTCTTCATCTGCTTCAACACCATTCTTCACTAACTTTGGATTCCACCCTAAAGTTCCTGAGTTCCAACCGCTTCCAGCAACTTCTGTTCCCGCAGTGGATATCACCTTGCATCAGTTTGCCAATATCTGGAAGAGCGTACGATCAGCTCTGCTCAAGGCATCGTTCAGGTACAAGAAGTTTGCGGATAAGAAGCGTCGAGCAGTTCCTGCTCTCAAGGTGGGTGATCGGGTATGGTTATCCACGAAGAATTTGAGGTTAAGAGTTCCCAGTATGAAGTTTGCACCTCGCTATATCGGTCCTTTCAAGATTGAACAAGTCATCAATCCTGTTGCTTACAGACTCCAGTTGCCTCCCTTCTTAAAAATACCCAGGACATTCCATGTTTCCCTGTTGAAACCGCTGATCTTGAATCGGTTTCATTCCTCACTTCCTCCAACTCCGAAAGTCCAAACTCAACGAGGCGTTGAGTATGAAGTGGCCAAGATCCTGGACTCACGTCACCGTTACGGTCAACTACAATATCTTATTGACTGGAAGGGTTATGGTCCTGAGGAACGTTCATGGACCAATGCTTCTGATGTCCATGCTCCTGCCTTGGTCCGGAGATTCCATTCCAAGTTTCCTCAAAAGCCAAAGAAGTGTCCTGGGGCCACTCCTAAAGGGGGGGGGTGCTGTCACGATCCGGGTATCTGGACGCCATTTCTTACCCATCAGATGCCTCCTAAGGCTGGCTCAGCGCTCCAGGACCGGATCCCATCTGTTATCCTAATGTTCACATTCCTGCATCCTCTCCTGTCTCTCTGAGACGCTGTCACAGTAACGCCTTATTACATCTGGCATGGCGTCTCCCGCGGCCTCCGCCGCCGTCCCTGAGCTTCTGCATGCAGAGTGTCAGAGTGGCGATTACGTCAGCCGCGGCCTCCGCTGTGTCCGCGTGGTTGGATGTGCACTTGTCAGCCTGGCGTCTCCTGTCTCCAGTGGCCGGCGCCGCCATTACTGTTTTCATTACCACATGGATTACAAACCAAACTTCCCTCCAAGTGTCTGCATGGGCGCAGCCATCTTGGATTCTGTCAGCTGATCATTTCCTCCAATCTGTTGTCAGTATTGTTAATCTGCATAATTGCCTAGCCAATCCCTTCCTTGCTGCAGGTATAAATACACTGTGCCTGAGCAAGGAAGGCGTCAGTGCTTTGGTTGTCAAACCTAGTTCCTGTTTGTCTCTCTCATGTGATTGTCTTCCAGGTTCCAGCTCCTGTCTCAAGACTTCCACCATAGAGACCCGCACCAGCATTCCACCTGCGGTGTAGCCTGACTCTCCAATCCATTGTGGATTCATCTGTTTCCAGCTACAACATTACCTGCTTCCAGCTCAGCTTCCAGCAGAGTACAGCTTCCCTTAAAGGGCCGGTGTCCTTTCTACACTTTACCACTCTCCACCGGTATTATTATTTCTCCGCTCTCAAGTTCTACATTTCAGTTCATATTTCATCGCTCCCAAGTTCATTTATTATTTAACTGGTTCCAGCCAGTATCCACTCCGTGCTAACAACAGTCTGGTTCCAGCCAGTATCCACAGCAGCTGTTTTACCTTCAGCAACCCAGCTTTTCCTGGAACACCAGCTGGCACAATCCTGGGTTATCTCCATTGCTACAGTCGGGCCTGGTAAGGACTTTCCATCTAGAAGATCATAAGAACTATCTCACACTACCAGTGCCCTGTGGCTCCTGCCATCCTGTAGTACCCAGGAACTGTATTTATTATTTGCTGACTTTTACGTTTTCTTTTACTGCTGCTGTGTTGCGGAGTTGTCATAATAAACATCATTGACTTTTATCTAAGTTGTCGTGGTCACGCCTTCGGGCAGTTATTATTCATGTTACTTACATGTCCAGGGGTCAGATACAACCTCCCAGGTTCCGGTACATCTCAGCCCCTACAACTGAGGCTGCCTCCCGTCAGCTCAGGCCCTCAGTTGTGACATCGTCAAGTATACTATCCATCCATACCAATGGTGCATTTTAGTTGTGCGCAGTATATATAGTAGGAGGACAGTGCAGAATTTTGCTGACCACCAGTATATAATATATAGCAATGCGGTACAGTAGGCCACTGCTCTACCTACCTCTGTGTCGTCAAGTATGCTATCCATCCATACCTGTGGTGCATTTTAGTTGTGCGCAGTATATATAGTAGGAGGACAGTGCAGAATTTTGCTGACCAGTGACCACCAGTATTATATAGCAGTACGGTACAGTAGTCCACTGCTCTACCTACCTCTGTGTCGTCAAGTATACTATCCATCCATACCTGTGGTGCATTTTAGTTGTGCGCAGTATTATATAGTAGGAGGACAGTGCAGAATTTTGCTGACCACCAGTATATAATATATAGCAGTACGGTACAGTAGGCCACTGCTCTACCTACCTCTGTGTCGTCAAGTATACTATCCATCCATACCTGTGGTGCATTTTAGTTGTGCGCAGTATTATATAGTAGGAGGACAGTGCAGAATTTTGCTGATCACCAGTTTATAATATATAGCAGTACGGTACAGTAGGCCACTGCTCTACCTACCTCTGTGTCGTCAAGTATACTATCCATCCATACCTGTGGTGCATTTTAGTTGTGCGCAGTATTATGTAGTAGGAGGACAGTGTAGAATTTTGCTAACCACCAGTATATAATATATAGCAGTACGGTACAGTAGGCCACTGCTCTACCTACCTCTGTGTCGTCAAGTATACTATCCATCCATACCTGTGGTGCATTTTAGTTGTGCGCAGTATATATAGTAGGGGGACAGTGCAGAATTTTGCTGACCACCAGTATATAATATATAGCAGTACGGTAAAGTAGGCCACTGCTCTACCTACCTCTGTGTCGTCAAGTATATTATCTATCCATACCTGTGGTGCATTTTGGTTGTGCGCAGCATATATAGTAGGAGGACAGTGCAGAATTTTGTTGACCACAAGTATATAATATATAGCAGTACGGTACAGTAGGCCACTGCTCTACCTACCTCTGTGTCGTCAAGTATACTATCCATCCATACCTGTGGTGCATTTTAGTTGTGCGCAGTATTATATAGTAGGAGGACAGTGCAGAATTTTGCTGACCACCAGTATATAATATATAGCAGTACGGTACAGTGGGCCACTGCTCTACCTACCTCTGTGTCATCAAGAATACTATCCATCCATACCTATGGTGCATTTTAGTATTGCGTAGTACATATAGTAGGAGGACAGTGCAGAATTTTGCTGACCACCAGTATATAATATATGGCAGTACGGTACAGTAGGCCACTGCTCTACCTACCTCTGTGTCGTCAAGTATACTATCCATCCATACCTGTGGTGCATTTTAGTTGTGCGCAGTATATAAAGTAGAACAGTGCAGAATTTTGCTGACCACCAGTATATAATATATAGCAGTACGGTACAGTAGGCCACTGCTCTACCTACCTCTGTGTCGTCAAGTATACTATCCATCCATACCTGTGGTGCATATTAGTTGTGCACAGTACTATATAGTAGGAGGCCAGTGCAGAATTTTGCTGACCACCAGTATATAACATATAGCCGTACGGTACAGTAGGCCACTGCTCTACCTACCTTTGTGTCATCAAGTATACTATCCATCCATACCTGTGGTGCATTTTAGTTGTGCGCAGTATATATAGCAGGAGGACAGTGCAGAATTTTGCTGACCAACAGTATATAAAATATAGCAGTTTGGTACAGTAGGCCACTGCTCTACCTACCTCTGTGTCATCAAGTATACTATCCATCCATACCTGTGGTGCATTTTAGTTGTGCGCAGTATTATATAGTAGGAGGCCAGTGCAGAATTTTGCTGACCACCAGTATATAATATATAGCCGTACGGTACAGTAGGCCACTGCTCTACCTACCTTTGTGTCATCAAGTATACTATCCATCCATACCTGTGGTGCATTTTAGTTGTGCGCAGTATATAAAGTAGGAGGACAGTGCAGAATTTTGCTGACCAACAGTATATAAAATATAGCAGTTTGGTACAGTAGGCCACTGCTCTACCTACCTCTGTGTCGTCAAGTATACTATCCATCCATACCTGTGGTGCATATTAGTTGTGCACAGTACTATATAGTAGGAGGCCAGTGCAGAATTTTGCTGACCACCAGTATATAACATATAGCCGTACGGTACAGTAGGCCACTGCTCTACCTACCTTTGTGTCATCAAGTATACTATCCATCCATACCTGTGGTGCATTTTAGTTGTGCGCAGTATATATAGCAGGAGGACAGTGCAGAATTTTGCTGACCAACAGTATATAAAATATAGCAGTTTGGTACAGTAGGCCACTGCTCTACCTACCTCTGTGTCATCAAGTATACTATCCATCCATACCTGTGGTGCATTTTAGTTGTGCGCAGTATTATATAGTAGGAGGCCAGTGCAGAATTTTGCTGACCACCAGTATATAATATATAGCCGTACGGTACAGTAGGCCACTGCTCTACCTACCTTTGTGTCATCAAGTATACTATCCATCCATACCTGTGGTGCATTTTAGTTGTGCGCAGTATATAAAGTAGGAGGACAGTGCAGAATTTTGCTGACCAACAGTATATAAAATATAGCAGTTTGGTACAGTAGGCCACTGCTCTACCTACCTCTGTGTCATCAAGTATACTATCCATCCATACCTGTGGTGCATTTTAGTTGTGCGCAGTATTATATAGTAGGAGGACAGTGCAGAATTTTGCTGACCACCAGTATATAATATAAAGCAGTACGGTACAGTAGGCCACTGCTCTACCTACCTCTGTGTCGTCAAGTATACTATCCATCAATACCTGTGGTGCATTTTAGTTGTGCGCAGTATATATAGTAGGACAGTGCAGAATTTTGCTGACCACCAGTATATAATATATAGCAGTACGGTACAGTAGGCCACTGCTCTACCTACCTCTGTGTCGTCAAGTATACTATCCATCCATACCTGTGGTGCATATTAGTTGTGCACAGTACTATATAGTAGGAGGCCAGTGCAGAATTTTGCTGACCACCAGTATATAATATATAGCCGTACGGTACAGTAGGCCACTGCTCTACCTACCTTTGTGTCATCAAGTATACTATCCATCCATACCTGTGGTGCATTTTAGTTGTGCGCAGTATATATAGTAGGAGGACAGTGCAGAATTTTGCTGACCAACAGTATATAAAATATAGCAGTTTGGTACAGTAGGCCACTGCTCTACCTACCTCTGTGTCATCAAGTATACTATCCATCCATACCTGTGGTGCATTTTAGTTGTGCGCAGTATTATATAGTAGGAGGACAGTGCAGAATTTTGCTGACCACCAGTATATAATATAAAGCAGTACGGTACAGTAGGCCACTGCTCTACCTACCTCTGTGTCGTCAAGTATACTATCCATCAATACCTGTGGTGCATTTTAGTTGTGCGCAGTATTATATAGTAGGAGGACAGTGCAGAATTTTGCTGACCACTAGTATATAATATATAGCAGGACGGTACAGTAGTCCACTGCTCTACCTAATTCTGTGTCGTCAAGTATACTATCCATCTATACCTGTGGTGCATTTTAGTTGTGGCAGTATATATAGTAGGAGGACAGTGCAGAATTTTGCTGACCACCAGTACATAATATATTGCAGTACGGTACAGTAGGCCACTGCTCTACCTAACTCTGTGTTGTCAAGTATACTATCCATCCATACCTCTGGTGCATTTTAGTTGTGCGCAGTATATATAGTATGAAAACAGTGCAGAATTTTGCTGACCACCAGTATATAATATATAGCAGTACGGTACAGTAGGCCACTGCTCAACCTACCTCTGTGTCGTCAAGTATACTATCCATCCATACCTGTGGTGCATTTTAGTTGTGCACAGTATTATATAGTAGGAGGACAGTGCAGAATTTTGCTGACCACCAGAATATAATAAATAGCAGTACAGTACAGTAGACCACTACTCTACCTTCCTCTGTGTCATCAAGTATACCATCCATCCATACCTGTGGTGCATTTTAGTTGTGCGCAGTATATATAGTAGGAGGACAGTGCAGAATTTTGCTGACCACCAGTATATAATATATAGCAGTACAGTATAGTAGGCCACTGCTCTACCTACCTCTGTGTCGTCAAGTATACTATCCATCCATACCAATGGTGCATTTTAGTTGTGCGCAGTATATATAGTAGGAGGACAGTGCAGAATTTTGCTGACCACCAGTATATAATATATAGCAATGCGGTACAGTAGGCCACTGCTCTACCTACCTCTGTGTCGTCAAGTATGCTATCCATCCATACCTGTGGTGCATTTTAGTTGTGCGCAGTATATATAGTAGGAGGACAGTGCAGAATTTTGCTGACCAGTGACCACCAGTATTATATAGCAGTACGGTACAGTAGTCCACTGCTCTACCTACCTCTGTGTCGTCAAGTATACTATCCATCCATACCTGTGGTGCATTTTAGTTGTGCGCAGTATTATATAGTAGGAGGACAGTGCAGAATTTTGCTGACCACCAGTATATAATATATAGCAGTACGGTACAGTAGGCCACTGCTCTACCTACCTCTGTGTCGTCAAGTATACTATCCATCCATACCTGTGGTGCATTTTAGTTGTGCGCAGTATTATATAGTAGGAGGACAGTGCAGAATTTTGCTGATCACCAGTTTATAATATATAGCAGTACGGTACAGTAGGCCACTGCTCTACCTACCTCTGTGTCGTCAAGTATACTATCCATCCATACCTGTGGTGCATTTTAGTTGTGCGCAGTATTATGTAGTAGGAGGACAGTGTAGAATTTTGCTAACCACCAGTATATAATATATAGCAGTACGGTACAGTAGGCCACTGCTCTACCTACCTCTGTGTCGTCAAGTATACTATCCATCCATACCTGTGGTGCATTTTAGTTGTGCGCAGTATATATAGTAGGGGGACAGTGCAGAATTTTGCTGACCACCAGTATATAATATATAGCAGTACGGTAAAGTAGGCCACTGCTCTACCTACCTCTGTGTCGTCAAGTATATTATCTATCCATACCTGTGGTGCATTTTGGTTGTGCGCAGCATATATAGTAGGAGGACAGTGCAGAATTTTGCTGACCACAAGTATATAATATATAGCAGTACGGTACAGTAGGCCACTGCTCTACCTACCTCTGTGTCGTCAAGTATACTATCCATCCATACCTGTGGTGCATTTTAGTTGTGCGCAGTATTATATAGTAGGAGGACAGTGCAGAATTTTGCTGACCACCAGTATATAATATATAGCAGTACGGTACAGTGGGCCACTGCTCTACCTACCTCTGTGTCATCAAGAATACTATCCATCCATACCTATGGTGCATTTTAGTATTGCGTAGTACATATAGTAGGAGGACAGTGCAGAATTTTGCTTACCACCAGTATATAATATATGGCAGTACGGTACAGTAGGCCACTGCTCTACCTACCTCTGTGTCGTCAAGTATACTATCCATCCATACCTGTGGTGCATTTTAGTTGTGCGCAGTATATATAGTAGGACAGTGCAGAATTTTGCTGACCACCAGTATATAATATATAGCAGTACGGTACAGTAGGCCACTGCTCTACCTACCTCTGTGTCTTCAAGTATACTATCCATCCATACCTGTGGTGCATATTAGTTGTGCACAGTACTATATAGTAGGAGGCCAGTGCAGAATTTTGCTGACCACCAGTATATAACATATAGCCGTACTGTACAGTAGGCCACTGCTCTACCTACCTCTGTGTCGTCAAGTATACTATCCATCAATACCTGTGGTGCATTTTAGTTGTGCGCAGTATTATATAGTAGGAGGACAGTGCAGAATTTTGCTGACCACTAGTATATAATATATAGCAGGACGGTACTGTAGTCCACTGCTCTACCTAATTCTGTGTCGTCAAGTATACTATCCATCCATACCTGTGGTGCATTTTAGTTGTGGCAGTATATATAGTAGGAGGACAGTGCAGAATTTTGCTGACCACCAGTACATAATATATTGCAGTACGGTACAGTAGGCCACTGCTCTACCTACCTCTGTGTTGTCAAGTATACTATCCATCCATACCGCTGGTGCATTTTAGTTGTGCGCAGTATATATAGTATGAAAACAGTGCAGAATTTTGCTGACCACCAGTATATAATATATAGCAGTACGGTACAGTAGGCCACTGCTCAACCTACCTCTGTGTCGTCAAGTATACTATCCATCCATACCTGTGGTGCATTTTAGTTGTGCACAGTATTATATAGTAGGAGGACAGTGCAGAATTTTGCTGACCACCAGAATATAATAAATAGCAGTACAGTACAGTAGACCACTACTCTACCTTCCTCTGTGTCATCAAGTATACCATCCATCCATACCTGTGGTGCATTTTAGTTGTGCGCAGTATATATAGTAGGAGGACAGTGCAGAATTTTGCTGACCACCAGAATATAATAAATAGCAGTACAGTACAGTAGACCACTACTCTACCTTCCTCTGTGTCATCAAGTATACCATCCATCCATACCTGTGGTGCATTTTAGTTGTGCGCAGTATATATAGTAGGAGGACAGTGCTGAATTTTGCTGACCACCAGTATATAATATATAGCAGTACGGTAAAGTAGGCCACTGCTCTACCTACCTCTGTGTCGTCAAGTATATTATCTATCCATACCTGTGGTGCATTTTAGTTGTGCGCAGCATATATAGTAGGAGGACAGTGCAGAATTTTGCTGACCACAAGTATATAATATATAGCAGTACGGTACAGTAGGCCACTGCTCTACCTACCTCTGTGTCGTCAAGTATACTATCCATCCATACCTGTGGTGCATTTTAGTTGTGCGCAGTATATATAGTAGGAGGACAGTGCAGAATTTTGCTGACCACCAGTATATAATATATAGCAGTACAGTATAGTAGGCCACTGCTCTACCTACCTCTGTATCGTCAAGTATACTATCCATCCATCCATACCAATGGTGCATTTTAGTTGTGCGCAGTATATATAGTAGGAGGACAGTGCAGAATTTTGCTGATCACCAGTTTATAATATATAGCAGTACGGTACAGTAGGCCACTGCTCTACCTACCTCTGTGTCGTCAAGTATACTATCCATCCATACCTGTGGTGCATTTTAGTTGTGCGCAGTATTATGTAGTAGGAGGACAGTGTAGAATTTTGCTAACCACAAGTATATAATATATAGCAGTACGGTACAGTAGGCCACTGCTCTACCTACCTCTGTGTCGTCAAGTATACTATCCATCCATACCTGTGGTGCATTTTAGTTGTGCGCAGTATATATAGTAGGAGGACAGTGCAGAATTTTGCTGACCACCAGTATATAATATATAGCAGTACGGTAAAGTAGGCCACTGCTCTACCTACCTCTGTGTCGTCAAGTATATTATCTATCCATACCTGTGGTGCATTTTAGTTGTGCGCAGCATATATAGTAGTAGGACAGTGCAGAATTTTGCTGACCACAAGTATATAATATATAGCAGTACGGTACAGTAGGCCACTGCTCTACCTACCTCTGTGTCGTCAAGTATACTATCCATCCATACCTGTGGTGCATTTTAGTTGTGCGCAGTATTATATAGTAAGAGGACAGTGCAGAATTTTGCTGACCACCAGTATATAATATATAGCAGTACGGTACAGTGGGCCACTGCTCTACCTACCTCTGTGTCATCAAGAATACTATCCATCCATACCTATGGTGCATTTTAGTATTGCGTAGTACATATAGTAGGAGGACAGTGCAGAATTTTTCTGACCACCAGTATATAATATATAGCAGTACGGTACAGTAGGCCACTGCTCTACCTACCTCTGTGTCGTCAAGTATACTATCCATCCATACCTGTGGTGCATTTTAGTTGTGCGCAGTATATATAGTAGGACAGTGCAGAATTTTGCTGACCACCAGTATATAATATATAGCAGTACGGTACAGTAGGCCACTGCTCTACCTACCTCTGCGTCGTCAAGTATACTATCCATCCATACCTGTGGTGCATATTAGTTGTGCACAGTACTATATAGTAGGAGGCCAGTGCAGAATTTTGCTGACCACCAGTATATAATATATAGCCGTACGGTACAGTAGGCCACTGCTCTACCTACCTTTGTGTCATCAAGTATACTATCCATCCATACCTGTGGTGCATTTTAGTTGTGCGCAGTATATATAGTAGGAGGACAGTGCAGAATTTTGCTGACCAACAGTATATAAAATATAGCAGTTTGGTACAGTAGGCCACTGCTCTACCTACCTCTGTGTCATCAAGTATACTAGCCATCCATACCTGTGGTGCATTTTAGTTGTGCGCAGTATTATATAGTAGGAGGACAGTGCAGAATTTTGCTGACCACCAGTATATAATATAAAGCAGTACGGTACAGTAGGCCACTGCTCTACCTACCTCTGTGTCGTCAAGTATACTATCCATCAATACCTGTGGTGCATTTTAGTTGTGCGCAGTATTATATAGTAGGAGGACAGTGCAGAATTTTGCTGACCACTAGTATATAATATATAGCAGGACGGTACAGTAGTCCACTGCTCTACCTAATTCTGTGTCGTCAAGTATACTATCCATCCATACCTGTGGTGCATTTTAGATGTGGCAGTATATATAGTAGGAGGACAGTGCAGAATTTTGCTGACCACCAGTACATAATATATTGCAGTACGGTACAGTAGGCCACTGCTCTACCTACCTCTGTGTTGTCAAGTATACTATCCATCCATACCTCTGGTGCATTTTAGTTGTGCACAGTATATATAGTATGAAAACAGTGCAGAATTTTGCTGACCACCAGTATATAATATATAGCAGTACGGTACAGTAGGCCACTGCTCAACCTACCTCTGTGTCGTCAAGTATACTATCCATCCATACCTGTGGTGCATTTTAGTTGTGCACAGTATTATATAGTAGGAGGACAGTGCAGAATTTTGCTGACCACCAGAATATAATAAATAGCAGTACAGTACAGTAGACCACTACTCTACCTTCCTCTGTGTCATCAAGTATACCATCCATCCATACCTGTGGTGCATTTTAGTTGTGCGCAGTATATATAGTAGGAGGACAGTGCAGAATTTTGCTGACCACCAGTATATAATATATAGCAGTACAGTATAGTAGGCCACTGCTCTACCTACCTCTGTGTCGTCAAGTATACTATCCATCCATACCAATGGTGCATTTTAGTTGTGCGCAGTATATATAGTAGGAGGACAGTGCAGAATTTTGCTGACCACCAGTATATAATATATAGCAATGCGGTACAGTAGGCCACTGCTCTACCTACCTCTGTGTCGTCAAGTATGCTATCCATCCATACCTGTGGTGCATTTTAGTTGTGCGCAGTATATATAGTAGGAGGACAGTGCAGAATTTTGCTGACCAGTGACCACCAGTATTATATAGCAGTACGGTACAGTAGTCCACTGCTCTACCTACCTCTGTGTCGTCAAGTATACTATCCATCCATACCTGTGGTGCATTTTAGTTGTGCGCAGTATTATATAGTAGGAGGACAGTGCAGAAATTTGCTGACCACCAGTATATAATATATAGCAGTACGGTACAGTAGGCCACTGCTCTACCTACCTCTGTGTCGTCAAGTATACTATCCATCCATACCTGTGGTGCATTTTAGTTGTGCACAGTATTATATAGTAGGAGGACAGTGCAGAATTTTGCTGACCACCAGTTTATAATATATAGCAGTACGGTACAGTAGGCCACTGCTCTACCTACCTCTGTCTCGTCAAGTATACTATCCATCCATACCTGTGGTGCATTTTAGTTGTGCGCAGTATTATGTAGTAGGAGGACAGTGTAGAATTTTGCTAACCACCAGTATATAATATATAGCAGTACGGTACAGTAGGCCACTGCTCTACCTACCTTGGTGTCGTCAAGTATACTATCCATCCATACCTGTGGTGCATTTTAGTTGTGCGCAGTATTATATAGTAGGAGGACAGTGCAGAATTTTGCTGACCACCAGTATATAATATATAGCAGTACGGTACGTAGGCCACTGCTCTACCTACCTCTGTGTCGTCAAGTATACTATCCATCCATACCTGTGGTGCATTTTAGTTGTGCGCAGTATTATGTAGTAGGAGGACAGTGCAGAATTTTGCTGACCACCGGTATATAATATATAGCAGTATGGTACAGTAGGCCACTGCTCTACCTACCTCTTTGTCGTCAAGTATACTATCCATCCATACCTGTGGTGCATTTTAGTTGTGCGCAGTATTATATAGTAGGAGGACTGTGCAGAATTTTGCTGACCACCAGTATATAATATATGGCAATACGGTACAGTAGGCCATTGCTATTGATATATTACTGGCATATAATTCCACACATTAAAAAATGGAGAACAAAAATGTGGAGGGTAAAATAGGGAAAGATCAAGATCCACTTCCACCTCGTGCTGAAGCTGCTGCCACTAGTCATGGTCGAGACGATGAAATGCCATCAACGTCGTCTGCCAAGGCCGATGCCCAATGTCATAGTAGAGAGCATGTAAAATCCAAAAAACAAAAGTTCAGTAAAATGACCCAAAAATCTAAATTAAAAGCGTCTGATGAGAAGCGTATACTTGCCAATATGCCATTTACGACATGGAGTGGCAAGGAACGGCTGAGGCCCTGTCCTATGTTCATGGCTAGTGGTTCAGCTTCACATGAGGATGGAAGCACTCATCCTCCCGCTAGAAAAATGAAAAGACTTTAGCTGGCAAAAGCACAGCAAAGAACTGTACGTTCTTCTAAATCAAAAATCCCCAAAGAGAGTCCAATTGTGTCGGTTGCGATGCCTGACCTTCCCAACACTGAACGGGAAGAGGTTGCGCCTTCCACCATTTGCACGCCCCCTGCAAGTGCTGGAAGGAGCACCTGCAGTCCAGTTCCTGATAGTCAAATTGAAGATGTCACTGTTGAAGTACACCAGGATGAGTATATGGGTGTTGCTGGCGCTGAGGAGGAAATTGACAAGGAGGATTCTAATGGTGAGGTGGTTTGTTTAAGTCAGGCACCCAGGGAGACACCTGTTGTCCGTGGGATGAATATGGCCATTGACATGCCTGGTCAAATTACAAAAAAAAAATCACCTCTTCGGTGTGGAATTATTTTAACAGTAATGCGGACAACAGGTGTCAAGCCGTGTGTTGCCTTTGTCAAGCTGTAATAAGTAAGGGTAAGGACGTTAACCACCTAGGAACATCCTCCCTTATACGTCACCTGGTGTTATGATTCCCGTACTCCAGACCAGAGGAGATCTAATGGCAGAGGTCTGAGTACTGGGAAGATTTGCTGGTTGTGGGAGCAGGAGAGCCTAGTAACCCCTGGCGCCCTAACTCCGTTGTCTCGCCCGTGTTATCAGAAATCCCCTGCGAGACTATGGTTGCTTGAGCCCATGGCAGCCGCGTTCGAAGGGCGGATTATGTCTGCCCAACCCCGATGCCCCCTCAGGTCTTAATGGGAGACAAAGGGAAATCCGAGACAGGGTGATAACAAGGGGCCCTCTGACTAAGCAACCAGGCCAGGGGTTACAAGCTAACTAACTTAAACCAAGGTATGTGCGGATTAGCCGCCAGGGAAATGGACAACCAAAGATCCACTGATCCGTTACTCCTATCCAGCACCGCTGGATACCAGAGTGGATCTGTGGGAGCGGAATCCTCCGCAAAAGCTCCAGAACACAAATAAACTAAATAATAAACAGTAAGCGGACAAGCCGCAACACACGGCTGCGCCGCGACTCACGAACACCACAGGATGTTAAAGGTGCTCGGTCAGACTCCAGGAATAGATGACAAATATCCGAGTACAGGACCACTGAGGACAGGAACAACCGGATTGAGCAGGACTGGAAACTCTCTGCAACTGACAAAGGCAAACAGGAAGCTATCACCGGCGTCTGTGAGAAGTCCAAAGGGTGCTTATAAGTGTGAGCTCCCCAATCAGGAGCCAAACTGGGTCATCACAATTAATGCCGTGCAGCTTGCATGCTGCACGGCCAGCACACCATGATACAATCAGCACATCATGATACAATTAGAACAGACCCAGCAACGGGGAACGCGGCCCGAACGTGGCGTCCCCGTTGCTAGGGTCAGAGCGGCTCCGTGCGCCCGGCGTCTAGCGCTGCCAGGGAGCCGGCGGCTGTACGCGCACGGCGTCCCTGGTTGCTAGGCGCCGGGCCGCACCGACGAGCGGACCCCGGCGCCTAACAGTACCCCCCCCTTGAGGAGGGGTCAAGGAACCCCTAAAGCCAGGTTTCTGAGGAAATTCTCGAAAAAATGCCCTTTTGAGCCTCGGGGCATGAAGATCCTCATCCAGGACACAAGACCTTTCCTCTGGCCCATAACCTCTCCAATGTACCAAAAAATAAAGCCGACCCCGGGACAACTTGGAATCGAGAACCTTCTCCACTAAGAACTCCTGCTGACCCTGTACATTTATAGGTGATCTCCCCTGAGATATTTTACGAGGAAATCTACTGGACGAAACATATGGTTTCAGCAATGAGCAATGGAAGGTATTTCCGATCCGTAAAGTTTTTGGTAAACGTAACCGGAAAGCAACTGGATTGACTTTTTTGATAATGTGAAATGGTCCAATAAATTTAGGACCCAATCTGGCTGAGGTTTGTCGAAGTTTAATGTTGCGAGTCGACAACCACACCTTATCTCCTACTTTAAAAGTGCACGGCCGCCGGAGCCTGTCAGAAAATCTTTTTTCCCGGAATGCCGCTTTTCTGAGAGCCAGGTGCACTTTTCTCCAAATAAGTTTAAGATGAGAGGTCAGGGCCAGTGAGGAGACAGAGGAATGTTGAAAAAATGAATTAGCTCTGGGGTGAAAACCAAAAACTGCAAAAAATGGAGACACATTGGTGGAAGAATGACAGGCATTATTATAAGCAAACTCCGCCAATGGAAGAAACTCCGACCAGTCATTTTGGAGTTTGGCCGAGTACAAACGCAAATATTGTTTTAGAGATTGATTAACTCGCTCAGTCTGCCCATTGGATTGGGGATGATAGCCGGACGTTAAAGATAACTTCATCTTTAATGAAGCACAAAAAAACTTCCAAAATTGTGCAATGAATTGTGGACCCCGATCAGAAACAATATCAGTGGGTAAGCCATGGAGTCTGAAAACATGGCGGAGGAACAAGACTGCCAATCCCTGGGCAGATGGCAATCGGGGAAGAGCAATGAAATGGGCCATTTTACTAAAACGGTCCACTACCACCCATATGACTCGGCATCCGGCTGACAGAGGGAGGTCCACCACAAAATCCATGGAGATATGCGACCATGGCCTAAGAGGAACATTCAAGGGCATAAGTTGACCGATGGGTAAAGAACGGGGAACTTTATGCTGTGCACAGACCTGACACGAAAAAACAAACTCTTTAATGTCTTTGGAAAGACCAGGCCACCATACTGAGCGGGAGACTAATTCCAAAGTCTTAGCGATTCCCGGATGCCCGGCAACTTTGCTATCATGAAACTCCGTCAAAACAGTTGCTCTCAAAAACTCAGGGACAAAAAGACGACCAGCTGGAGTATTTCCAGGAGCTTGATGTTGAAGCAGCTTTAACTGGGTAAATACATCCTGTGTGAGGCCTGCCCGAATGGTTGAGGACGGCAGTATGGGAGTAACAGGACTGTTGTCTTGAACTGGAAGAAAACTGCGTGACAGGGCATCTGCCTTAGTATTCTTGGAACCTGGCCTGAAGGTGATAATGAATTTGAAACGAGTAAAAAATAAAGCCCAACGAGCCTGCCGGGCATTCAGTCGCTTAGCTGATTCAATGTATTGAAGATTTTTGTGATCAGTCAAAACTGAAATAGTATGAGTCGCTCCTTCAAGCCAATGTCTCCACTCCTCGAAAGCCCATTTAATAGCCAGCAATTCCCGGTTACCAACATCGTAGTTGGATTCTGCAGATGAGAATTTCCTGGACATAAAGGCACAAGGATGTAATTCAAGGGAATCCGGATCCTTCTGAGATAGGATAGCCCCCACTCCAACCTCCGAGGCATCAACCTCAACAATGAAAGGCAATTCTGGGTTGGGATGTCTGAGGACAGGGGCTGAGACAAAGGCTTGTTTCAAGGCCTGAAAAGATAACTCAGCTTCACGTGACCAATTGGTAGGATCTGCTCCCTTCTTAGTTAGTGCCACAATGGGAGCAACTAGGTCAGAGAAAGAGTGAATAAATCTTCTATAGTAGTTCGCAAACCCTAAAAAGCGCTGAATTGCTTTTAAGTTGGTGGGTTGCGCCCAACTAAGGATGGCTTGGAGCTTCTTTGGTTCCATACAGAATCCCCGAGGGGAAATAATGTACCCTAAAAAGGATACCTCCGTAACATGAAATTCACACTTCTCCAGCTTGGCATACAGGTGATTTTCACGTAATTTTTTTAGAACTTGACGCACCTGGGAAACATGTTGTTCTACAGAATCAGAATATATCAAAATATCGTCTAAGTAGACTACAACGAACCTTCCAAGAAATTCACGGAGCACATCGTTAATGAGATCCTGGAAGACTGCCGGAGCGTTAGACAGGCCAAATGGCATGACCAGATACTCATAGTGGCCTGACTGAGTACTGAATGCCGTTTTCCACTCATCCCCTGACTTGATTCTGATGAGGTTATATGCTCCTCTCAGGTCAATCTTAGAAAAAATCACAGCCGAACGTAGCTGATCAAAGAGGACAGAGATCAGCGGCAGAGGGTAAGTATTCTTTACTGAGATTTTATTCAAAGCTCTAAAATCAATGCAGGGTCTGAGAGAACCATCCTTCTTCTCTACGAAGAAGAAACCTGCACTTAAAGGGGATTTGGATGGCCTGATAAATCCTTTCCCAAGGCTTTCTTTCACATACTCATTCATGGCCACAGTTTCAGGACCAGACAATGCATATAACCTTCCTTTAGGCAACGTGGCACCAGGAATTAGCTCAATGGCACAATCATAAGGCCTATGGGGAGGCAGAATATCCGCATTGCCCTTGGAAAATACATCAACAAAATCCTGGTATTCCACAGGAATGGGTGCGGGAACGGCGGCAGCTACTCGGATAGGAAGCGTAATACATTCTTTATTACAGATGGTACCCCATTGTAAGATCTCCCCCGACTGCCAATCAATGATGGGATTATGAAAGGCCAGCCAAGGGTGACCCAGAACCACAGGAATTGCTGGACAATGGGTAAGGAAAAACTCAATCTTTTCAGAATGTAGAGCTCCTACCGAAAGTAAAACAGGAGGTGTACAGAGAGAAATAACCCCATTGGACAAGGGACTCCCATCTAAACCATGCATGGTGACACACCTACCCAAGGTTAACTGAGGAATACCTAAGGCCTTGGCCCATGTTAAATCCATAAAGTTCCCTGCAGCTCCACTGTCCACAAAAGCAGAGACCGAGGAACAGAGGCTGCCAAAGGAAACTTTAGCAGGAACTAACAGTGAATTATTTGAGGAGATAAGCTGCAGACCAAAGTGAACCCCCTCACAACTCACTTGGTCAGGAAGTTTCCCGACTTGTTCGGACAACTACGGGCAAAATGTCCCTTACCTCCACAGTATAAACAAAGACCAGAATTTTGCCTCCTGGTTCTTTCTTCAGGAGACAATTTGGAGAGACCTACAGTATCTGCATAGGCTCCTCCATGTCCACAGGGATGGAAAAAACACAAGGAGTAGACCCGACAGACGCTCCTTTTTCAGCCCTCCGCTCTCTGAGCCGACGATCTATCTTAATAGAGAGCTCCATGAGTTTATCGAGAGTCTCAGGAGCGGGATACTGAAGGAGACTGTCTTTAATAGATTCAGATAAGCCGAGGCGAAACTGACTGCGCAGGGCTGGGTCATTCCATCCACAGTCGTTCGACCAACGGCGAAACTCCGTACAATAAATCTCTGCGGGATTCCTACCCTGTCTGAGAGCACGCAACTGACTCTCAGCGGACGCCTCTCTATCAGGGTCGTCATACAGTAGCCCTAACGATTTTAAAAAGGCGTCTACAGACAATAAGGCTGGATCGTCTGTCTTTAAACCAAAAGCCCAGGTCTGAGGATCCCCCTGAAGCAGAGAAATAATAATTCCAACCCGCTGAGCCTCCGTACCTGAGGAGACTGGTCTTAAACAAAAATAAAGTTTACAAGATTCTTTAAAATTAAAAAACTGTTTTTTTTTCTTTTTTTGTCTGGCCGGTGATAATGTTATGATTCCCGTACTCCAGACCAGAGGAGATCTAATGGCAGAGGTCTGAGTACTGGGAAGATTTGCTGGTTGTGGGAGCAGGAGAGCCTAGTAACCCCATGCGCCCTAACTCCGTTGTCTCGCCCGTGTTATCAGAAATCCCCTGCGAGACTATGGTTGCTTGAGCCCATGGCAGCCGCGTTCGAAGGGCGGATTATGTCTGCCCAACCCCGATGCCCCCTCAGGTCTTAATGGGAGACAAAGGGAAATCCGAGACAGGGTGATAACAAGGGACCCTCTGACTAAGCAACCAGGCCAGGGGTTACAAGCTAACTAACTTAAACCAAGGTATGTGCGGATTAGCCGCCAGGGAAAAGGACAACCAAAGATCCACTGATCCGTTACTCCTATCCAGCACCGCTGGATACCAGAGTGGATCTGTGGGAGCGGAATCCTCCGCAAAAGCTCCAGAACACAAATAAACTAAATAATAAACAGTAAGCGGACAAGCCGCAACACACGGCTGCGCCGCGACTCACGAACACCACAGGATGTTAAAGGTGCTCGGTCAGACTCCAGGAATAGATGACAAATATCCGAGTACAGGACCACTGAGGACAGGAACAACCGGATTGAGCAGGACTGGAAACTCTCTGCAACTGACAAAGGCAAACAGGAAGCTATCACCGGCGTCTGTGAGAAGTCCAAAGGGTGCTTATAAGTGTGAGCTCCCCAATCAGGAGCCAAACTGGGTCATCACAATTAATGCCGTGCAGCTTGCATGCTGCACGGCCAGCACACCATGATACAATCAGCACATCATGATACAATTAGAACAGACCCAGCAACGGGGAACGCGGCCCGAACGTGGCGTCCCCGTTGCTAGGGTCAGAGCGGCTCCGTGCGCCCGGCGTCTAGCGTTGCCAGGGAGCCGGCGGCTGTACGCGCACGGCGTCCCTGGTTGCTAGGCGCCGGGCCGCACCGACGAGCGGACCCCGGCGCCTAACACCTGGAGCACATTCAGCAGAAGTCATAGACAAGTTCAAAAACTTTGGGTGACAGCGGAAGCAGTCCACTGACAACTAAATCCCTTAATCTTGTAACCAAGCTCCTGCAAACCACACCACCAACTCCCTCAGTGTCAATTTCCTCCTTAGACAGGAAAGCCAATAGTCCTGCAGGCCATGTCACTGGCAAGTCTGACGAGTCCTCTCCTAATTGGGATTCCTCCGGTGCATCCTTGAGTGTAACGCCTACTGCTGCTGGCGCTGCTGTTGTTGCTGCTGGGAGTCGATCGTCATCCCAGAGGGGAAGTCGGAAGACCACTTGTACTACTTCCAGTAAGCAATTGACTGTCCAACAGTCATCCTGCTGTCATCCTGCTGCAAAGCAGATAACTCAGGCCTTGGCAGCCTGGGTGGTGTTAAACGTGTGTCCGGTATCCACCGTTAATTCACAGGGAATTAGACAATTTATTGAGTTAGTGTGTCCCCGGTACCAAATACCATCTAGGTTCCACTTCTCTAGGCAGGCGATACCGAGAATGTACACAGACCTCAGAAAAAGAGTCACCAGTGTCCTAAAATATGCAGTTGTACCCACTGTCCACTTAACCACGGACATGTGGACAAGTGGAGCAGGGCAGACTCAGGACTATATGACTGTGACAGCCCACTGGGTAGATGTATTGCCTCCCGCAGCAAGAACAGCAGCGGCGGCACCAGTAGCAACATCTCGCAAACGCCAACTCGTTCCTAGGCAGGCTACGCTTTGTATCACCGCTTTCCATAAGAGGCATACAGCTGACAACCTCTTACGGAAACTTAGGAACATCATTGCAGAATGGCTTACCCCAATTGGACTCTCCTGGGGATTTGTGACATCGGACAACGCCACCAATATTGTGCATGCATTACATGTGGGAAAATTCCAGCACGTCCCATGTTTTGCACATACATTGAATTTGGTGGTGCAGAATTTTTTTAAAAACGACAGGGGCGTGCAAGAGATGCTGTCTGTGGCCCGAAGAATTGCGGGCCACTTTCGGCATTCAGCCACCGCGTGCCGAAGACTGGAGCACCACCAAACACAATCCTGAACCTGCCCCGCCATCATCTGAAGCAGGAGGTGGTAACGAGGTGGAATTCAACCCTCTATATGATTCAGAGGATGGAGGAGCAGCAAAAGGCCATTCAAGCCTATACATCTGCCTACGATATAGGCAAAGGAGGGGGAATGCACCTGACTCAAGCACAGTGGAGAATGATTTCAACGTTGTGCAAGGTTCTGCAACCCTTTAAACTTGCCACACGTGAATTCAGTTCAGACACTGCCAGCCTGAGTCAGGTCATTCCCCTCATCAGGCTTTTGCAGAAGAAGCTGTAGAGATTGAAGGAGGAGCTAAAACGGAGCGATTAAGCTAGGCATGTGGGACTTGTGGATGGAGCCCTTCATTCGCTTAACCAGTATTCACGGGTGGTCAATCTGCTGAAATCAGAGCACTACATTTTGGCCACCGTGCTCGAGCCTAGATTTAAAGCCTACGTTGACATAATTCTGCAGAGGTGCAAAGACCTGCTGGTGAGACACTTGTCAAGTCAAGCGGAACGTGACCCGTCAAAAGCTCCTCCTTCACATTCTCCCGCAACTGGGGCTGCGAGGAAAAGGCTAAGAATTCTGAGCCCACCCGCTGGCGGTGATGCAGGGCAGTCTGGAGCGAGTGCTGACATCTGGTCCGGACTGAAGGACCTGCCAACGATTACTGACATGTCGTCTACTGTCACTGCATATGATTCTGTCACCATTGAAAGAATGGTGGAGGATTATATGAGTGACCGCATCCAAGTAGGCACGTCAGACAGTCCGTATGTATACTGGCAGGAAAAAGAGGCAATTTGGAGGCCCTTGCACATACTGGCTTTATTTTACCTAAGTTGCCCCCCCTCCAGTGTGTACTCCGAAAGAGTGTTTAGTGCAGCCGGTAACCTTGTCAGCAATTGGCGTACGAGGTTACTTCCAGAAAATGTGGAGAAGATGATGTTCATCAAAATGAATTATAATCAATTCATCCGTCGAGACATTCACCAGCAATTGCCTCCAGAAAGTACACAGGGACCTGAGATGGTGGATTCCAGTGGGGACGAATTAATAATCTGTGAGGAGGGGGATACAGTGAAAGGGGTGAGGAATCGGAGGATGAGGAGGAGGTGGACATCTTGCCTCTGTAGAGCCAGTTTGTGCAAGGAGAGATTGATTGCTTCTTTTTTGGTGGGGGCCCAAACCAACCAGTCATTTCAGTCACAGTTGTGTGGCAGACCCTGTCGCTGAAATGATGGGTTTGTTAAAGTGTGCATGTCCTGTTTATACAACATAAGGGTGGGTGGGAGGGCCCAAGGACAATTCCATCTTGCACCTTTTTTTTCTTTCATTTTTCTTTGCATCATGTGCTGTTTGGGGACTATTTTTTGAAGTGACATCCTGTCTGACACTACAGTGCCACTCCTAGATGGGCCAGGTGTTTGTGTCACCCATTTGGGTCGCTTAGCTTAGCCATCCAGCGACCTTGGTGCACCTCTCTTTTTCTTTGCATCATGTGCTGTTTGGGGACTATTTTTTAAATCGGCCATCCTGTCTGACACTGCAGTGCCACTCCTAGATGGTGTACTACTATGATGAGTGTGAATCCGCACCAGTACCATATAAGTGTGTAAATATTAGAATGATATGTTAACCAATATGAGAGCAGTTTACAACACAATTTCAGAACTGCTTTTTGATTGGTGGTGCTCCCAGGAAATTTGTAGATGAACTACATTGAAGATAAGAGAAAAGACAAAAAACCCTTTTTTGGGAGCACTCTTGATTATTAAATAGGTGTGATGTAAATGGAGATGTCAGTAATTAAAACTTAACCTTTAATTGATCCTTGTATAAAAAATTATAAAAATGTAAAAATATGATGATTGGCAATCAAATGATGCTACTAATAGGAGGATCTTGTTGACCTTTTTAGCATATATGGTACAAGATCGTTATGTAGGTGAAAATATGTATATATACCTTGGATAACTTCACCAGTTATGGTAAGGGACGAAAAGTGCAAGCAAATGATGGTCAAATCTAGGGATGGTGTCTGACTGTGGAAAAATAATTTTAGAAAAAAGAGAGAAAAAGAGGGAAAGAAAAGGAAAGGTGATAGGGATGAAGGTCTCCTTGGAAAATGGCCCACTGCACCTGGTATTCTCAGGAGGTTCCCCTTCCTAGTACTGACCAGGCCATACCTGCTTAGCTTCCGAGATCGGACAAGATCGGGCGTATTCAGGGTAGTATGGCCGTGGGCCGTTTGTTGAAGGAGAAGAAATTACCACTTCTGCTGTCTGTACTATACATAAATCAAAACTGTTGATAGTTCGAAATTGTATTTCCAGATGAGAGAGTGTATAAGGGATAGAAAATTGAATTTTGAAGCAAGCGTTTGGAGAGAGACAGGAATGTGAATACTGAATATGGATTATTGGTGAAAATTAAGGGATCCTGAAAACTGTCTTCTCACAAAGTATATAGACTAGTAGTGCTCTAATAGAACTTGCTCAATAGGAGCTGAAAGCTGGCTTAATATTAACAATAAAGTGACAGTGCAGGAATAATTGAATGAATGAAAAATGAATAATTAATTAATACTGGCTAAATAGGAGCTGAATGCTGGCTCAATATTACCAATAAAGTGACAGTGCAGGAATAAATGAATGAATAAAAACATGAATAATTAAATAATTCATGAAAAATGTGCACAAGACTGAATAGGTAAACAATTAATTAATGACAATTCAGAAAAAAATGAAAGAAAAGAAAAGGTCCTAGACCGAGATTACAGTCCTTGTAGGAGCCAAACTGATGGAGCTATAATGGTTCGAGCAAACAAACGGAAAAACACATTGAGCTCAAGGCTGGCTCCAAAAATAACTGAACTCTTAATGGTATATAGAGGTAGAGTTTGACATTGGTTAATTTGGTTAATTTGATTAATTTGACAAACTAAGTTCATAAATAAAAAGAGACACACTTTTGAGCTCAAGGCTGGCTCCAAAGCATTACTTTGGTCCCTATTGTGATAGATAAATAAATATCTGGTAGTTATCCCTAGTATGTGCGGAGAATTCAAAATTAATAATGAAATGATGCCTTGTGGCAAAGTATTCTGCAGGTACTGATGGCCCCAATGCTGTATTGTTATAAATTACGTTTGCAGGTACATGCAGTGCCACTATGACTGAGGCGAGGTTCAGGGGAGAGGAGTGTGCAGGTCCTTAGGCAAGTAATGTTCAATTGCCCTGGTGGTATAGTGTACTTTACCCCCACCACTTGATTAGTGGTGTCTGTTTAGACGTCCCCTGGAGTTCTCCGCTGTGAGCGATGATAGCCGCGGCCGCCCGCTTCAGGATCGGGCGGTATCGCGATGACGTCACTGGATGACGTGTTTCCGACGTACGTTTCACCTTACGAGGCTTGATCACGAGAGCATCTCTCTGCCGCTCTCTTGTGGCCGGTATTTGAATGACGCTTCAACCTATGATATGTGGAACTGAAAGACGGACAGTTGATTGTTCCTATCCTGAAGCTGCTGACATGATGTTGGTGGCGGCCATGTTGGAAAAGGGAAAAGGGGAAAAGGAGAGGGAAAAAGGACTGG
Organism: Pseudophryne corroboree; assembly: GCF_028390025.1. Taxonomy (NCBI): domain Eukaryota; kingdom Metazoa; phylum Chordata; class Amphibia; order Anura; family Myobatrachidae; genus Pseudophryne; species Pseudophryne corroboree. Next base: position 245,446,494 of record NC_086446.1, read on the forward strand.
AACTATGTAATGAATGTGCTAGAAAATAGGGGGGAAAAAGAGAAAAAAAGGAAAAAAGTGTGCAGGCAATTGGTGGAATTAATAAAAAGAAAAAAAAGAGAATAAGAATGAAATAGAGAAAAGAATAGAAAAGAAAGAAGAAATTGCACAGAAGACTCCACCTTTCAGACCAAAAGTATTGAACTAGCAGCAAGATTAAAAGAAAGAGGCTATAGCAACAGGCTAATCAAAAAAGCCAAATCTGAAGTGCTTAAAATAAACCGGGACTCTTTGATCTTTCCGGACGAAAAAATCAAAGAGGACAAAGGTACCCTACGGTTCATAGGGGATTTCTGCAAAAATTGGAAAGATGCCAGGAAAATCTTACAAAATCATTGGCATATACTCAAGATGGATGTGGACCTCTCAGATCAAATTGGCCAGAATTAAAACATGAGTTGGAGAAGGGCACCGAACTTGAAAGATAAGCTTGTAAGAAGCCACTTCTCATGCCCTCCCAAGCAGAGACCTCTCAGAGGCAGCCACCCGTGTGGCAGCTGTAAGGCATGCCCTCACATCAATAACACAATGAATGTCACAGACAAATTCAATCAGAAAATCGAAATTAAAGATTTTTTTCAACTGTAAAACAGAGAACGTGATTTATTGTATCACATGTCCCTGCGATTTGAGATACGTAGGCATGACATCTCGCATGCTGAAGGTAAGGGCACTTGAACACATTGGCACAGTGAGGAACGCCAGATCTGACTCGGCGAGATTCAAGTCCTTTTTCCCTCTCCTTTTCCCCTTTTCCCTTTTCCAACATGGCCGCCACCAACATCATGTCAGCAGCTTCAGGATAGGAACAATCAACTGTCCGTCTTTCAGTTCCACATATCATAGGTTGAAGCGTCATTCAAATACCGGCCACAAGAGAGCGGCAGAGAGATGCTCTCGTGATCAAGCCTCGTAAGGTGAAACGTACGTCGGAAACATGTCATCCAGTGACGTCATCGCGATACCGCCCGATCCGGAAGCGGGCGGCCGCGGCTATCATCGCTCACAGCGGAGAACTCCAGGGGACGTCTAAACAGACACCACTAATCAAGTGGTGGGGGTAAAGTACACTATACCACCAGGGCAATTGAACATTACTTGCCTAAGGACCTGCACACTCCTCTCCCCTGAACCTCGCCTCAATCATAGTGGCACTGCGTGTACCTGCAAACGTAATTTATAACAATACAGCATTGGGGCCATCAGTACCTGCAGAATATTTTGCCACAAGGCATCATTTCATTATTAATTTTGAATTCTCCGCACATACTAAGGATAACTACCAGATATTTATTTATCTATCACAATAGGGACCAAAGTAATGCTTTGGAGCCAGCCTTGAGCTCAAAAGTGTGTCTCTTTTTATTTATGAACTTAGTTTGTCAAATTAATCAAATTAACCAATGTCAAACTCTACCTCTATATACCATTAAGAGTTCAGTTATTTTTGGAGCCAGCCTTGAGCTCAATGTGTTTTTCGGTTTGTTTGCTATGAATTTGCCTCTGTTTTTGTTTAATCAATGAACTCATTGTGCACTAATCAGCTGATTCATTTCAGCCCTGCATTGCCCTGATTGGGTTTTCCCATTCCCTTTTTATTCTTTCTCAGAATAATCATTTAATGTTTCGTTTATTTATCAATCAATCAATCAATGCAAATGTAACGGGCATTGTCTCGAACCATTATAGCTCCATCAGTTTGGCTCCTACAAGGACTGTAATCTCGGTCTAGGACCTTTTCTTTTCTTTCATTTTTTTCTGAATTTTCATTAATTAATTGTTTACCTATTCAGTCTTGTGCACATTTTTCATGAATTATTTAATTATTCATGTTTTTATTCATTCATTTATTCCTGCACTGTCACTTTATTGGTAATATTGAGCCAGCATTCAGCTCCTATTTAGCCAGTATTAATTAATTATTCATTTTTCATTCATTCAATTATTCCTGCACTGTCACTTTATTGTTAATATTAAGCCAGCTTTCAGCTCCTATTGAGCAAGTTCTATTAGAGCACTACTAGTCTATATACTTTGTGAGAAGACAGTTTTCAGGATCCCTTAATTTTCACCAATAATCCATATTCAGTATTCACATTCCTGTCTCTCTCCAAACGCTTGCTTCAAAATTCAATTTTCTATCCCTTATACACTCTCTCATCTGGAAATACAATTTCGAACTATAAACAGTTTTGATTTATGTATAGTACAGACAGCAGAAGTGGTAATCTCTTCTCCTTCAACAAACGGCCCACGGGCATACTACCCTGAATACGCCCGATCTTGTCCGATCTCGGAAGCTAAGCAGGTATGGCCTGGTCAGTACTAGGAAGGGGAACCTCCTGAGAATACCAGGTGCAGTGGGCCATTTTCCAAGGAGACCTTCATCCCTATCACTTTTCCTTTTCTTTCCCTCTTTTTCTCTCTTTTTTCTAAAATTATTTTTCCACAGTCAGACACCATCCCTAGATTTGACCATCATTTGCTTGCACTTTTCGTCCCTTACCATAACTGGTGAAGTTATCCAAGGTATATATACATATTTTCACCTACATAACGATCTTGTACCATATATGCTAAAAGGTCAACAAGATCCTCCTATTAGTAGCATCATTTGATTGCCAATCATCATATTTTTACATTTTTATAATTTTTTATACAAGGATCAATTAAAGGCTAAGTTTTAATTACTGACATCTCCATTTACATCACACCTATTTAATAATCAAGAGTGCTCCCAAAAAAGGGTTTTTTGTCTTTTCTCTTATCTTCAATGCCACTCCTAGATGGGCCAGGTGTTTGTGTTGGCCACTTGGGTCGCTTAGCTTAGTCATCCAGTGACCTCGGTGCAAATTTTTAGGACTGAAAATAATATTGTGAGGTGTTCAGAATAGACTGGAAATGCGTGGAAATTATGTTATTGAGGTTAATAATACTATGGGATCAAAATGACCCCCAAATTCTATGATTTAAGCTGTTTTTGAGGGTTTTTTGTAAAAAAAAAAAAACGAATCCAAAACACACCCGAATCCGACAAAAAATTTTCAGGGAGGTTTTGCCAAAAAGCGTCCGAATCCAAAACACGGGTGCGGAACCGAATCCAAAACCAAAACACAAAACCCGAAAAAATTCCGGTGCACATCATCATACTTGCCTACCTGACCCTCTCCATGATGGAGAAAATGCACTGTTCCTGGACTTTCCTGGTAATGTATGATTGCCATCACCTATGGTGAGCTAGTTAATTGATAAGAAAGGTGTTTCACCACAGGTGATGGCAATCATACATTACCAGGAAAGTCCAGGAACAGAGCATTTTCTCCCTCATGGAGTGGGTCAGGTAGGCAAGTATGCACTAGTTGCAACCCGCCTTTGTGATGAGAAAGGGGTATCACTGAGGCAGAATCCAGCTCATCTGTGCTGCTTATCTACAATAGTCTGCATTGTGTAGATTAGCTGTTTCTGCACAATTCTAGATATTATAATTTGTATTATTTTTTTTCAATAAAGGTTTTTTTGTTTCAATTAAAAGCCTTTGTTCTATTCTTTTTATACAATATGTGTGCGTGCGTGTGTGTGTGTGTGTGTGTGTGTGTGTGTGTGTGTATATATACTGTGTATAAATATATATATATATATATATTTAAAAAAAAAAATTCTGTATATACTTTTCCCACATTAAACATGAATAGAGTGTATTATCAATATATTGTTTTTTGTGGGCAAATGCCAGGCCATTAAGGTAGTGTTGGGCAGGGGCGAATTTAGGGGTCATGGCACTCCTAGGCACAACAGTAATGGCTGTCCCCCCTGCCTAATTTTAATATTTGCATTGATTGGTTAAAAGCCCTCATTTGATGATTGGCAATTTAATATAATAATAAAAAAGCCACGAACAATGACATTTCATTTTATTTTTAATTAAGTATGCATACAGTATTTACTAAGTAGCACAGCTTACAGGTGAAGTCCTACCCGTTTACCCTCCACTTAAGATACTGTATGGTACAGTATAGTGGAAATATTTTGCAGTTACTGGTAAATTTAGGTCTGACATTGCTAAACAGGTTCTGTGGCTGGCTGACTACAAGCCTGCATGTCACCTGGTTTTAATCAGCCACAGAACGTGTGTAATTCATGAGTGTCCCAGTTTAAAGGGCTAGTATGGTCAGCCTAATATATGGGGTCATTCCGACCTGATCGCACGCTGCAGTTTTTCACAGCGGTGCGATCGGGTCAGAACTGGGCATGCGCCGGCGCCGCAGTGCACCAGAACATGCCAGACGCCCAACGGATGACGTTGCCTAGCGATCGTCTCTGCCTGATTGACAGGCAGAGGCAATCGCTGGGCGGGAGGGGGCAGCACAGTGACGTTTGCCCGCCGTTTTCGGCCAATGCAGGAATGGGACCCCCACATCCTTCTCTAAGGACCAGGTTCAAGTCTGTGCACTTGAATTACACATTATACATATGTTACCTTATACTGCATTAGGTCAACATACATTGGGTCGACCATTGAAGGTCGACATGCATTAGGTCAACATGTTCATTGGGTCGACATGTACAAAGTCGACATGAGTTTTTTTGACTGTTTTTGGTGTGGTTTTCTTCATAAAGTGACGGGGAACCTCAATTAGTGCACCGCGTTTCCTCGCATGGCTCGCTTCGCTCACCAGTTGTAGTCCACGTGGATCATCAAGTATGAAAAAGGTGAAAAAATTGTGAAAAACTCATGTCGACCTAATGACCATATCGACCTAGTGACCATGTCGACCTAATGCATGTTGACCTTCAGTGGTTGACCCAATGTTTGTCGACCTAATGCTTGTCGACCTAATGACCGCCTCCCCAGAATTATGGTGTATTTTCATCAGTGCATTGCTGTTATTAACCTGGCACATTGCATGTGCTAGCAGTATTTACTATATCTATTAATGGACCCAAACCATGCACTCTTTAATGGTTAGCCAAACATCTCTGGTGGCTGTCCACACCCCCTCAGGAGGCTTGTCACACCCCTATACATGGGCCCTTCCCACTGCATTCCCCAGTGGGCCCTTCATGCCCCAGTCCAACACTGCATGGGACAGTTATACATGGATCAGGGGGGCAGTTTTACATGGGACCAGTGGCGTAACTACAAAGGGTGCAGCTGTTATGGGGCCCGAGGTGCTTCCAGGGCCCGCAGATCCCCTGCACCAAGACAACTCTAAGGCCCGTGGCGCCGTCCCTGGCCATGAAGAATGGCAACAGGTGCCCCCCTCCCCAGAAGTGTTAGAGGCGATCCACACTTCCTGCCCAGCAGCATCCCCAACCCGCTCCCCATGCCAGAGCTGCAGTAGTTCAGCTGCAGAGAGCCATGGGGCCGGGCAGATGGCTGCCCTCCATCTGCCCTTATCCTCTGGCCTCCCCCTGGACACATGCCCGGACAGACTCTGACTCCACAGTGCTGGTGGATCACATGAATAGGCTGTCCATGGAGAAGCTGGGGGTACTCCCTAAGCAGGTATCCATGCTGCCTCTCCTATCCCTACATCCGTTCTGCCTGTGTCCCTACATTCCTACTGCCTCTCTATTACTGCTGTATGTCCCAGCTGCCTCTGTCCCTATGTCCCTACTGCCTCTCTATCCCTACTGTATTTTCCTGCTGCCTCTCTCTGTCCCTACATCCCTGCTGCCTCTGTACCTTCTGCCCCTCTCTCGGTCCCTACATCCCTTATGCCTCTATCCGTTCCTAAGTCCCTGTTGCCTCTCTATCTTAACCTACGTCTCTGCTGTCTTTCTATCTGAACCTACATCCCTGCTGTCTTTATCTGTTCCTATGTCTTTGCCGGCACTCTCTCTCTGTCCCTGCCACCATTCTCTCTGTCTCTGTGTTCCTGCTGCCACTCTCTGTCCATATGTCCATTCTGCTCCTCTCTCTGTCCCTACGTCCCTGCTACCCCTCTGTCTGTCCCTACGTCCCTGGTGCCTCTCTCTTTGTCCCTATATCCCTGTTCATCTCCCTACGTCCCTGCTGCCTCTCTATCTGTACATATGTGCCTGCTGCCTCTCTCTGTCCCTATGTGCCTGCTGCCTTTTTCTTTGTTTCTTGCCTCTTTCTGTCACTAAGTTCTTGCTGCCTATCTCTGTCCTTATGTCTTTGCCGGCACTCTCTCTGTGTCCCTGCCGCCACTCTGTGTCCCTGCTGTTACTGTCTGTCTCTATATCCCTGTGGTCACTCTCTGTGTCCCTTCTGCTTAGCTGCTTCCAGGAGGAGAAGCATAACCCGCCCCTCCCCCACTCCCAGTACCTTCGGGCCCCATCCGAGGCACCCCCACACACCCCTCCACCACCCATGGTGACTCCGGACCCCCTCCCCCACCTTCGGCACCACGCACCCACCCCTCCCCCACCCACGGTGGCTCCCCTATCCACAACACCCCCTCCCCCACCCACCACTCCTACCCCTCCCCCACCTACAGCACCCCCGCAACCACCCCTCCCCCACTTGTGGCACCCCCGAACCCCATCTGCGTCTCCCCCGCACCCACCACTCCCCCAACCACAGCACCTACTAGGTGATTCATCAGGCCCTGCGTACACTGTTCACATCGTAGCAAGGGGCTACGACCCCTTACCGATCGCACGCCCTTTGTACGTGCAATATTTAACCACTCACACAATTATGATTGGAGGTAATACTCCATATAATACAAATGTTGCACGCCACAAGTGCGTGCAAGGGTTAAGGGGGCGTAGCCCCTTATGACGGTGTGATGAGTTCCCGTAGGGCGTGATGAATCGCCTAGTATATATAAATTACCTAAGGTGCGCTACTAAAGTGTTATTAGGGTAATCCCTCAATTTGTATAAAATGGTAATCCCAATGGGATTATACTCTCTATTTACTATGATGTCACTCACAATAAAAACAATAATTTCATACCTGAATGTTTATTCTTGGTATACAATATAAAAATTCACATAATTTAAACCAACGCGTTTCGTCCTCTACGGGACGTCATCAGGATGAAATGCGTTGGTTCGTCAATACTATAGCCTGTAACAACTATAGGAGACATCCATGTATATATACCTATAAGGGTGAAGTGGAAAACTAAACTATACCTCCTAATTAAGTGGTCGGCTACAAGTCAAACTATATGTTGTACATTAAATTTTATGCAACAATTATGTGTATCTTTTAAATGAAGGTATGAAATTATTGTTTTTATTGTGAGTGACATTATAGTAAATAGGGAGTATAATTCCAAAGGGATTACCCTTTTATACAAATTGAGGGATTACCCTGATAACACTTTAGTAGCGCATTTTAGGTAATTTTTTTGTTTTTATTTCTATGTTTGGTCTCTAGCAGCAGGGGACCACCTGAAAGGTGCTGCTTATGGTGTACTGTAGGCTAAGCGCAAAAGAAGGGTTTTGTTCTTTTATATATATGGTGACTAGCAGACTGCCCAGAGTCAGACACCGCAAAGGCCCATGGGAGTAGAAGCTGCTATGGCTAGGCATGCGCAGCAGCTCTCCTCCAAGACCAGTGGCCATATTTGTTAGTGGCAGCTAGGCAGCTACTCCCCCCCACTCCGACATGTTTACTACTGGCAGCTCAGCCTCTGCATCCACTCTGGCACTCTGGCTGCCAGATCAGCTCAGCTGTGGAAGCTGCCCTATTGCCTGATCGGTTCAGTCAAGCTGCGCAAGAGCAGAACTTGTGGCTGCCCTGCTGCCCAATGGGAACTCTCGGTTCAGGCAGGCCACACAAGAGCTGAAGCGGTGGTGGCACCGTCCGTTGGATGCTGCACAAACCACCACTGTAAAACTTAGCCGGTCCCTTGGCATTTCAAATGCCCTAGATATTTGCCTAGTTTGCCTATGTCTAGGGCTGGCTTTGATCATCTCAGTTGATTCTGGTATATTATTAAGCTCTATAATACACAAATTTTGGTTAATATTAATATTCAGGAGTGATTTTATTTACTATGTAATGTAGATTTACATCACACTCCAGACTAAGGGCCTAATTCAGATCTGATCGCAGCAGCAAATTTGTTAGCAAATGGACAAAACCATGGGGGTCATTCCGAGTTCATCGCACGCTGTGACAGCCATCGCCGGGCAATGACGCGCCTGCGCAATGCGGCTGCAGCGCATGCAAAGTTCCGACCCGATCGCACGGCTGCGAGGAAGCATAGCATGTGATCGGGTCGGAATGACCCCCCATTATATCTGCCCTCACCCCCAGTGAGGGCAGATATAACATGTGCAGAGAGAGTTAGATTTGGGTGGGGTGCGTTTAAATTGAAATCTAAATTGCAGTGTAAAAGTAAAGCAGCCAGTATTTACCCTGCACAGAAACAAAATAACCCACCCAAATCTAACTCTCTCTGCATGTTATATCTGCCCCAACTGCAGTGCACATGGTTTTGCCCATTTGATGACAAATTTGCTGCTGCGATCAGATCTGAATTAGGCCCTTAGTCTGGAGTGTGATGTAAATCTACTAGAGATGAGCGGGTTCGGTTCCTCGGGATCCGAACCCCCCCGAACTTCACCCATTTTACACGGTTCTGAGGCAGACTCGAATCTTCCCGCCTTGCTCGGTTAACCAGAACGGGCCCGAACGTCATCATCCCGCTGTCGGATTCTCGTGAGATTCGTATTCTATATAAGGAGCCGCGCGTCACCCCCATTTTCACTCGTGCATTGGAGATTGAACGGAGAGGATGTGGCAACGTTCTCTCCCTGAAAAGCTCCGTAATCTGTGCTCAGTGTGCTGCAAATATCTGTACTCAGTGTGCTGCAAATAATCTGTGCTCAGTGTGTTGAAAATATCTACTTTCTCTGCCTGAAAACGCTCCATATCTGTGCTCAGTGTGCTGCAAATATCTGATCAGTGTGCTGCATTATGGGGACTGGGGACCACCAGTATAAGTATATACATGATGTGGCCATTCACTGGTACCTGGTGACAGAATGTATACTGGATTCCCCCACAATGTAACTTTATATCTGTCATCTATATACATGATGTGGTCATTCACTGGTACCTGGTGACAGAACGTATACTGGTTTCCCCCACAATGTAACTTTATATCTGTCATCTATATAATAATTATAGTAGTACAGTACAGTAGGCCATTGCTGTATCTTGCAGTTCTGTGTCACTGCAAGTATCCATTCCATATCTGTGCGGCATTTTTGTGAGCAGTATATATATAGTATTACAGTGCAGCATTTTGGTGACTAACAGTATATAGTTGTATAGTAGGCCATTGCTGTATCTTGCAGCTCTGTGTTGTCGAAGTCCAAAAAATATTACATAAAGAGAACATACAAACTACACACATATAAGTCGCTATACTTGCAAATATGCGCAGCGAGCATAGCAATATATGGTAACACCCGCATTTACACGGACATGCCACAGAGATGGATTCGACACTTATTTCATGCAGTACATAATTGCGGTGGTATCAAGCGCCAGACATCATGATGATTTAGAATTGTATATGATGGAGTGGTGTCATGTATGTGTATTATTTGAATGAAACCAGATAGACTGGTCATTTTTACTATAGAAGCAACCAGATTTATGTGTAGATTCATTTGATGCTTGTTGTGAAGTTGTGGGACATTGCAGCGGATAATTATGATTACATGTATGAAAGCTAAAAATCACTCTTATTAGGACAGTGGACAGGAAACTCATGCCAGCCCTTTGGACGTCCCCAAGGCTGAACCTGTTCAGCATATACAAAGGGACTGGTGATCATCGTGAACCCCTCCCCAAGAAACTAGATAACACATTGATCACACAGAAGCTCAGTGGCTATTTGGTATCAGAGGATGATGGACTTGCTGCCAGTTCAGTTCCTGTATTTATTTACAGAGAGAGGGAGACATAAGATGCATTGGAGGGAATGGTAATTGTATCGCTGGCCTGTAACTGTATGTAACTATATGTAACTATATGTATTAACTGCTTACTGTGTAAGTGTAACCATGTAACTATAGGTATACTGTACTTTGTAATATATATTGAATCCATATCCTTTTAATAACAAATATATACATCAATGAGCTTTGGAACTCAGATAATGTGTGGGTGTATTGTTTTTTCTTATGGGATGGAGTGTTTTGTGATGTATAGCGCACATTCATGGGATATGGCAATAAGAGGTGCAGGAGTTTACAATATATATTAGAGCGGGCATTTTAAATATTTGTGAGAAATCAATTTGGCAATCTTAGATGGGGGCTGGTCCGTGATATCACGTTCTTAATGATGCACTATACATTATAAACACGACGCTGTGGTCGATCATCTTGTGATGGACGCATCCTAAAAGCTGAGAAAATCATATCCGTGTGTATTGTTGTGTTATTAGTAAGACGCTGATATGAAATTCAAGGGTCAATGCGTTTCTCATAATATTTAAGATGCTAAAATGTATTTTTATTGTTGCAAAACAAGGTTCAAATAAGTCATATTGTGTTTGATTCAGACTGGATTGTTTATCTGTTAAGTAGGTTTAAAAGTTGCTGCATAACCTTGATATAGTGTTTTTTTAACTCAGACCTAAAATAACTTCTTGTGCTTGTATGGTGTGTGATTTCTTTGTGACAAAGGAAGCCGCATGGTCTGTCCTCCATTTTGAACTAACCACATGGCCTGTCCACCATTTTGTGTAACCCTCATGGATGTGGAAGGGTGAGGAGCAGCGGCCATATTGGGAAGGTAATTTTCTAAATGGCTGATTTTCACTGCTCAGAATAATCAGCTTTCCTTGGTCACATCAAACACCATTTATGAGTTACCAATGCATTTATTTAACCCATGCCATAGTCAATTACAAATAGTTTCAGCTGGGCCTAGTGAGAGTTAATAGATGAATATTTGATGTAAGAATTACACACAGATATAAACAAAGGTTTTTTTTCTTTTACCTCTAGGATTTAGTTAACTCTGCTTGCTAGTTTAGGATAGCCATTGAAATGTTAATTAACCTGTGTAACTGCTTTTTCTTAGCAGTGAAAACCACTTTTACAGGCAGGCAAAAGCACATAGCTTTGATATGCAAATTAGAAGCACTGAATGGGTAAATGAGTCTCATAGGAGACCAGTGAATGGTACATATATATAATATTATTATATAATTATGTGTATATTTATATCAGTGTATGTTCTGCAAGATAGCTATCCAATCTGAATCATATCATTTAAATTATTGATTATTGCTAGAGTCATTATAGATCTGTGTGAAATAGGATACATTTGTTGCTATATAGTTAAAACTGAAATAACAGTATTTTAAGGAAGTAAGCGTAAAGACACAAAACGCAGTTCTGGCCCAGTCGTAATAGGGTTAAACGGAACAAGTGTGTGTTGTGTTTAGTGGGCAATAGTAGTTTTTATTGCTCACATTTATCGAAGTTGTGTGAGTTGTTTTATTGCGTACGCACATTGGTACACGTAGTACGGAACGTGAGGACAGCGTACAAAAACGTGCAAGTGGCGCAAGGCCGCACACATGGCATAGAGGTAAGCACGGTTGCGTAATTACGCAAGCTTGCGTAGGGTTGTGTGCGCATAATAAAACCACACAATAGTGTCATTTAGTTCAAAGGTGGGATAGTAGACATTTAATACAATAGCACATAACTATCAGATTTCAAAAGCATGTTACTCTAAATTTAGTTTAAAAACTGTATTGCCTCTGGGGTAAAGCTGCCTATCTGAATGAATTACAATTTTCTGTACAGAAAAACAAAGTGTATTTGAGTGAGCGAACATAGGAGTGAGTGGATATTTGAACCCCGGGAAATCGGGATCCCGTCGTGTGGTACATCAAGTAAGAGGAGGCTTGGTGGTGTGAAGTGGCTGACTCACGTTAGTATAAGGTTTAATACGCAAATCGTGAGGTGATTTGCAAAGGAGCGTGATAGTGCATAAGTATTGCGAAGTATTGTATAAGCCTCTGGCTGTGTAGCATCTTAGCTGTGAAGTATATTAGTGTTAAGTATGGCGATATGACCTTGGAGATATTCGGAGATGCTTCAGCTGACGTGACCCCTACCTTCTCTTGTCTTCCTCAGGTACTTTATCTCACTCCTACATGGCTCTCATCCCTGCAAGTTCTATGCTTACTTTATGAATTGTGATAGGTACTTTATCTCACTCCTACATGGCTCTCATCCCTGCAAGTTCTATGCTTACTTTATGAATTGTGATAGGTACTTTATCTCACTCCTACATGGCTCTCATCCCTGCAAGTTCTATGCTTACTTTATGAATTGTGATAGGTACTTTATCTCACTCTTACATGGCTCTCATCCCTGCAAGTTCTATGCTTACTTTATGAATTGTGATAGGTACTTTATCTCACTCCTACATGGCTCTCATCCCTGCAAGTTCTATGCTTACTTTATGAATTGTGATAGGTACTTTATCTCACTTCTACATGGCTCTCATCCCTACAAGTTCTATGCTTACTTTATGAATTGTGATAGGTAACCTGTGTCTTTGTTTATAGTTATTCCTAACCACTACTATAGTAGGAGTTCACTGTGTACTAGTGGGGGATGTCCTGCTCTATTGTTGTTCACACCTGTAGCTGACCTTTTGTTGTGGGTGGGGTCTCAGTGGGTGGGTGCTGTTAGCAATCTAGACTGTATCTTTATTTAATCAGTACATACTGGCTGTATAAGCCTCTGGCTGTGTAGCATCTTAGCTGTGAATTATATAAGTGTTAAGTATGGCGATATGACCTTGGAGATAATCGGAGATGAACAGGAGAAGAACAGAAGGACAGCAGACTATCTTCCACACCTGCAATCAACAGCCTACAGAGAGTAACCTAATCCAGTACCACCAACGCCTGCAATCCACACAGCCTGGACACTGACCTCCCTGTCTGCTTAAGTAACAGCCATACTGCTCTCACACATTGCTTTCTGCTCCTCATTTATACTCTCTTCAACCACTGTGTAACATTCTCAGTGTTTCCATTCCCTCCATTATTTACAAAAAAAAAACTGGTCTCCACTGTCTTTGCTTTGACTACATCCCCCTTCTTATTGTTATTTCTTTATTACAGCCACTCCATTCAATACTATTCCTCAGAACAACACTACTGAGCAGGAATTATGGCTCCTCGATCCTGTCCCATACCAATCCTCACTGCTAGATCACCCGCCACCCAAATTTCCAGACTACCCACACGCATTCAGAACCCAGCCAACCTGATCCCCATTTCCCCCGTCCCCTCCCTTCCCTTCTCCTGTGCACTCTGGAATGCTAGATCAATCTGCAACAAGTTGCCAACTATCCACGACCTCTTCATCTCCCACTCTTTTAACCTTCTCGCCATCACTGAAACCTGGCTCTCCTCCTCTGACACCACCTCCCCTGCTGCCCTCTCCTACGGAGGCCTCTCCTTCACCCACACGGTCAGACCTGATGGCCGCCAGGGTGGAGGCGTGGGCATTCTTCTCTCTCCTAACTGCACCTTTCGTGTCATCCCACCTGAGCCCTCCCTCACCTTCTCCACCTTTGAGGTCCACACTATCCGCCTCTTCTACCCCATTCACCTCCATGTGGCAGTGATCTACCGCCCCCCTGGCCGCTGTACACCTTTCCTTGACAACTTTGCTGCCTGGCTTCCCCACTTTCTCTCCTCCGACCTCCCCTCTATCATCCTCGGTGACTTTAACATCCCTATCGACATCACTAACGCAGCCTCCTCTAACCTTCTTGCTCTTTCCACCTCCTTTGGACTTTCTCAATGGTCCTCCACCCCTACTCACAATCTCGGCCACTCTCTCGACCTTGTCTTCACCCACCGATGTGATCTCTCTAATTTCTCTAACTCTTCCTTCCCTCTCTCTGACCACCATCTGCTTTCTTTCACCCTCTCATCTTCCCCTCTCTGCTCCACACCCAGACCCACCATCACCAGACGCAATCTCGGGTCCCTCAACCCCACTATCATGTCCTCCCTCGAGACCTTCCTCTCTCCTCTTTCCACTATGACTTGTCCCAACCAGGCAGCCTCCTTCTATAACTCTTCCCTTACTGCTGCTCTTGACTCTGTGGCCCCCCTCTCATCTGTCCCCCTCCGCCGCTCCAAACCCCAACCCTGGCACACCAAACTCACACGATTCCTACAAAAATGTTCACGGTCTGCAGAACGCTCCTGGAGGAGATCCCACTCTCTGGCGGACTTTCTCCATTTCAAGTTTATCCTCTCTTCCTATAGCTCTGCTCTTTCTCTAGCCAAGCAATCCTTTTTCCAAACACTCATCTCTTCTCAGTCCTCCAGTCCACGCCGACTCTTTGAAACTTTCAACACTCTCCTTCGCCCCCCTCCTCCTCCCCTCCCCTCTTCCCTCACTCCCACTGACTTTGCCTCCTTCTTCATCTCCAAAATTGAGGATATTCAAAAATACATCTCCTCCCGTCACCCCTCTGCTGCCCCCCTGCTCCCACCATCCCTCCCGTCCATCTATCCCACTCTGTCCTGCTTCCGTCCCACCTCAGACAAGGAAGTCCACTCCCTCATCTTATCCTCTCCCCCCACAACCTGCCACGTGGACCTCCTCCCCTCCCGTCTTCTCCGCTCCCTCCCCCCCTCTGCATGCTCCCACCTTGCTCACCTCTTTAACCTATCGCTCTCTACTGGCATCTTTCCCTCACCGTTCAAACATGCTCTGGTGTCCCCTATTCTCAAAAAATCCAACCTCGACCCTTCATCACTCACTAGCTACCGCCCCATCTCTCTTCTCCCTTTCGCCTCCAAACTACTTGAACGACTGGTCTACAGCCATCTCACAAGCTACCTCTCTGACCACTCCATCCTTGATCCACTACAATCTGGCTTTCGCCCACTCCACTCCACCGAGACTGCCCTGGTGAAAGTCACCAGTGACCTGCTTTCGGCCAAATCCAAGGGCCACTTCTCTTTGCTCATCCTTCTGGACCTCTCTGCTGCCTTTGACACCGTGGATCACCCTCTCCTCCTCCGCACACTCCAAAATGTTGGCCTCTCTAGCACCGTCCTTGACTGGTTTACCTCATACCTCACTAACCGCTCCTTCTCTGTGTCTGCCTCCGGAACCACCTCACACCCTTCCATCCTTCCTGTTGGTGTCCCTCAGGGTTCTGTCCTAGGCCCCCTTCTGTTCTCCCTCTACACCTCTTCCCTGGGTGCGCTCATTAACTCCTTTGGCCTTCAATACCACCTCTATGCTGATGACACACAACTCTACCTCTCCTCTCCTGATCTGTCCCCCTCTGTCCTCTCTCAGGTCTCCAGCTGCCTCTCTGCCATCTCCTCCTGGATGTCTGAGCGCTCTCTGAAGCTCAACATGGATAAAACTGAACTTATTATCTTTCCCCCAGCCAGAGCAACACCCCCTACAAACATCTCTATCACTGTTGACAACACTATCATCTCCCCCGTTCCCCAACTCCGCTGCCTGGGCGTCACTCTTGACTCCTCCCTCTCCTTTGCACCCTACATCCAAGCTCTGGCGCAATCTTGTCGGTTCCAGCTACGCAACATTGCTCGCATCAGGCCATTTCTCTCCCAGAGTGCAACTAAACTAATCATCCACTCACTGGTCATCGCACGACTTGACTACTGCAATGTGCTCCTCACTGGCCTCACTTGCTCCCACATCGCTCCCCTCCAATCTGTCCTCAACTCTGCAGCTAGGCTCATCTTCCTCTCCCGCCGCACCACTTCTGCCACTCCCCTTCAACAAAATCTACACTGGCTCCCATTCCCCTACAGAATCCTCTTCAAACTCCTCACCCTCACATACAAGGCCATCTCTAATTCCACTGCTCCCTACATCTCCAACCTCCTCTCCCTTCATACTCCCTCCCGCCCACTACGGTCGGCTGATGACCGTCGCCTCTCCTCTGCCTTGGTCACTGCTTCCCATGCACGAGTTCAGGATTTTGCCCGTGCTGCACCCCTTCATTGGAATGCGCTCCCCCGCTCCATTAGACTCTCCCCGACCTTGCAAAGCTTCAAACGGGCATTGAAAACCCACCTATTCATCAAAGCGTACCCCTCCAATGCATAACCTAGTCCTTAGGTTGCTCCTCCATCCCCGTGCCCCATGCCTTGGACATCTCTGCTTTGCTCGCATACCACCATCAGGCTTACCTGCTTGCACCTCATGTCATCTGTCTGTTGCCCCTCCCCACTAGATTGTTAGCTCTTCAGAGCAGGGCCCTCTTTCCTCTTGTCTAAACCCTCTTCTTGACACATTTCACTCAGCGACCATCTTTACCTGCTTTCTCTCCTGCTGGTAAAGGCTCATCTCTATCTATGGCCGCCAGCCCCAAGTAGTACAATGATTACTCCTTCGCTACTTACATCTAAGCTGTATTATGTTTTGAGAATTGTGTTGCTCTTTGTTACCTGCACTCCATTTTTGTTATTTATTGTTATGCTAAGTTTTGTCTCCCTGTACTGTCCTTTGTACGGCGCTGCAAAACACTTGTGGCGCCCTATAAATAAAATGTAATAATAATAATAATAATTGAAGTAAAAAGGTTTTTGTATTACGCTCCGGGCTGAGGGTCACAGTTTGTACATTGACCCGTGGTTGTACGGCAGATAGGTAACAAGTACCTATATGCTGTGCAATTGGACCGCGCGTTTGTGGGTGCGATATATACAGCGCAACTTGATACCCCTTTACGAACTTTTGCGTAAAATCGCGGTATCATTAGCGCTGTGTAGAGCACACGCAAGCGTGATTTGTGTATAAGTGTATAGGGAGTTTTCGCTGGTCTCTCTCAGGAAAATCTCCAGCGGTGTATATTCACTGGAATAGGTAAGTCACTCCTAAACACTTCCAGTGAATAGAAACCAGATAGGGGCCTCACTGGGTTCGCGGTGGTCACTATTGGAGTGAGTCGTGGTACTAGGCGGAGAAGGAGTGGGTGAAAGCGCTCTAAGAACTTTCACCTTCTATTCGTATAGTGCATTGGGGAAAAAGGAAAAAGTCAGCGATGGGATCCAATTGCACAAGTGGTGGACGTTTTGTAGCCAGGGTTCAGGTTGAAGAGCCGCGGCCCAAGGGGTCAGCGAGGTTTGTTATGTGTGGTAAATATGGATCACACACAGAAGACTTTTTGTCTGAATGGGTACGTATGACTGACAAAGATAGGGCACCATTCCCTAGGGTGGGCAGCTTTGAACCAGAGGTATTGCAGAACTTAAGGATAAGAATATGTCTGATAAAATCAAGAAAACAAAGGGTCAGACATACAAATAGTTTAAACCTGTGACAGCAAGAGGGGTTGGTGAGTTTGATCCTAAGGTATTGCAGGTGGTATGTTTAACCAAAGTCATATAAGACAAGAATGGAAATATAAGAACTGTTTGAACTTGTAGCAACAATAAATAAGTAGGAAGAAAAAAAAGAGAATGCAAGTACACCGCCTTATGTAGATGTGGAAGCAGTTACGGCCAGCATACAAACTATAGAATATAATAAAAATATGAAAAATATGACTGTAACCTATATATGTACTAATGAATGTTGAAGTTTTATTTAGGAGGAGAAGGTGACCTGATTGTTTTCAGCCATTTCTCATGCACCCAGAGGAGTATCCAACTGGTAAAAGAAGAGCAGTAGCCTGTGGGGAAGTGGCTGAGACCAGTGGAACAGGTAAGTATGGTATCATTTGTGTACATATATAGTAAAACCCAAAAATCAAAATAAAAAAAATCAAGAAAGTAACGTCAGAAATGGAGAAAAAACCTGTCCGCACATTAGTATTTGCCAGTAGGAAAGCGGATAGAGACAAGGTAACCCTCAGGGTATTTCTTTCAGTTACCATATAAGAAGTATTCATTCCTAGTAATGTCCCTAGTAAAGATGAGCTTGGAAATGTTTGTTGGACCATGTACAGACCCTTAATACGGGATGAGAAGGATTGAATGAAATACTTCGCATGACCTAGAAGCTTGTTAAACTTTTTTTTTGTTTTTGTCTCTTGCAGAAATAGAAAACTCTCCATCTGGATAAGACCACTAGAAAACACAGATTCGGGCAATGGGAGTAACAGGATCGATGCAACAATACCGTTTGAGTAGACCTGCAGAGATTACGATAGGGCCCTTGCAAACCAAACAGTCTTTTCTGCTGGCTGCATCGGCTCCGACTAATCTACTCGGCAGAGACTTAGTGTGTAAAATGCGGTGTGTCACATATTGTACTCCTGAGGGTGTCTTCTTGGATATACCTGAGAACCATGCTCAAGAAGTACAAAATATACTAGACACCCCTCAAAGGCTAATGTCGCATTCTAATGTTCTAGATGCATGTCCATCACAGGTAGAGGAAATTATCTCACAGATACCGAGTTCCCTATGAATTTAGGATGGACAGGACACTGGATTGATGGCTGGGATAGTCCCAATAGCGATACGATAAACACAGAATTTTTTAAGGGGTATAGACCAAGTAGAGAATCACTTCCCCATAGTGACCAATCCAGTTGTCAAATTTTTATAAAATCTTCTCCACCTCTACAAACTCATCTGTCACCAACCTCTATTCTGTTTCTCTACAGTTTTCCTCTTCATCTTTTGCGTTCACACAGGGTGGTACAATACATGGACCCAAGTACAGTTCAAACTCCACATGCCTAGGTCCTTCAGAGTTCTGCCCAAACCCAGTATATCTCAACAGCACGATGACACCAGTATTACTGCAGTGTGCCTTGTCATGCACAAAGGGTGGAGAATGGGAATACTGATGAAGGGAAATTTTGTATAGACACTGATATGCCTGTTGGTGAATGGCAAACCTGACATTTTCTTTTTCATTTTCTTCTTCTGTCTCTCCTCTAGAGATGTTTCTTTTCTTTCTCTCCTTTAGAGATGTTTCTTTTTTCTTTCTTTTTTTTTTTGAGTTATGCTCATGGTACTCTACATTGCAAACACACGATAGTTAAATTAAGATACAAAAAATGTGTGTTCCCTGCAGGAAGAGGCAGTCTGGAGGACAAAGGGGTATGGCTAGGAGTCCTCAGGACTGTGGGCAGGTGGACATGGTAAGCCAGTAGCCCCCAGAGCATACCTTCCAAGTCTAGCTGAGGTGGCACACGGTCTGACTCATCTAGGCAAAGAGGGTAGGTGCAGGCTGATGAGAGTCTACTGGTGTGCGCCAGGATTCTATTCTCATGCAGGTAAGAGAGCAATGACCTGTCTTACGTGCTTGAGGAAGAATATTGGTAAAGCAATACCAACAGAGCCATCCCATATCCCTCCTGCAGACGGATCTTTTCAGGAAATACAAATCGACTTCGTACAGTTAACACCCTTTAGGAATTATTGTTATGTATTGGTGTGCACTGATGTTTTCTCAAACTGGATAGAGGCATTTCCTGCCGCCACGGATACTGCTGTGTTTACCGCAAAGGAAAATTGCGCAGAAATTTGTGTGTAGATAATGGTACCCCTAGAAGTAGGAGCAAAGCTTGAAATTGTACTATTGTGATCATAGATACTGCCACTAGTATTATGTAGCTTCGGAACCACTCCCAGATCTTCACTTAACGAATCACCCTCTTTGAAATTTGGTTTTGGTATTTGTGTTTTTTTTTGGTTGTTTTTGGAAGGCAACCTCATGTCATCATTGATCCGCACAATGATCAGAAATACACCAATGAGGTGACAGTACAGTACTTTATTGAGATGAGCCAGCATTTGAGAACTTGACAAAAGAACTTGAAACTTGATTGCTGGTATGCCAAATGCTAACTGTCTTGATTATGAACCAAGAGACTGTGTGATTGTCCTTACGCTCAGGTTGCCTAATAGACAGGTGGGAAGGACCATACCAAGTTTTGTTGACAGCACTAAAGGTCGCCGAAAGAGATATTTGGGTCCACTCGTCCCACTGCAAGAAGGTCGCTGACCCGGAGAGAACTCGTGACAAAGTAGTTTATTGCTCACATTCATCAAGTTTGTGTAGTTTGGTAATTGTGTGTTCCAAGTGAACTGTGTGTTCAAAGAGCAAGGTGGAGAGCAAAGTGAACTGTGTGTTCCAAGTGAACTGTGTGTCCAAAGAGCAAGGCAAAGAGAACCTCGTATCACCAGAGACTCTGTTCCGTGAAGACTGAGAGGCGGCACTGTTGAACACTACCTGAGCGTACTAAAGGACTGCAGAAAGACCAGTAATTGTGATTGATTTGTTATGAACAAGAGTTGTTTTGTTCTATTTCTCTTTTCTCTCTTTCCCGCTGGCAAACATTTTCTTTCAGGATATTCTATTTTGGCGAGGTTTTTTTATGAGGAGTCGAGTGTGGGACTGGAACTGGTTCTGGAGGAAGGAGTGATTTCCTTATAGGATCCCAGGGTTAGCCGATCAGTTTGTTAAAATCAGAGAAAAATCAAAGTTCTAGTAGTTATGGAGTTCAGAGGTAATCGGGAACAGTCAGACAATGGCTATTCACACATTGCAGATAAAGAGCTCATTAATATATGTGGAAGAAAGGTTTATGAGTGGCTCTCCCCGAACTCCGAAGGTTTATGTTATTTAGGAAGGACACTACTTATAACCCTTGTTCAATGATTAAACAGACCTATCATACGTTCCAGAAATGGAAACAATGTTCAGAAAATGATAGGAATATGTAGATCATGAAAATTTTATGTCACTGTCACAATTTGTTTGTGTCTTCTTCATCTATCCAGCAGAACCTCAATCGAATCCAAACATCAGTGTACAAAGACGTAGGTACATGTATGTGTGAAATGTTCGTCGCAAATCAGACATTATAGGCCAAAGCACTGTCCCCGCATACTCTATAGGTTGAATGTTGTCCCACACCCAATCAGTGGTCCCGTGACCGCCGAGTGCATATAGAGGATGTCTCGTCCTCCTCCCTGTCTTCCCCAAATATAGTCAAGCGTCTAATTTGCGAAATGCATACATATCAACGTTCATTAGTACATATATAGGTCACCGATTATGGTATGAAATATTTTTTCTTATGTTAATAATTGATGGCAGTTATTGTTTGCTGCCAAAGGGTGGACTGTCGAAGTCAAAAAAATATTACATAAAGAGAACATACAAACTACACACATATAAGTCGCTATACTTGCAAATATGCTCAGCGAGCACAGCAATATATGGTAACACCCGCATTTACACGGACATGCCACAGAGATGGATTCAACACTTATTTCATGCAGTACATAATTGTGGTGGTATCAAGCGCCAGACATCATGATGATTTAGAATTGTATATGATGGAGTGGTGTCATGTATGTGTATTATTTGAACGAAACCAGATAGACCGGTCATGTTTACTGTTGAAGCAACCAGATTGATGTGTAGATTCATTTGATGCTTGTTGTGAAGTTGTGGGACATTGCAGCGGATAATTATGATTACATGTATGAAAGCTAAAAATCACTCTTATTAGGACAGTGGACAGGAAACTCAGGCCAGCCCTTTGGATGTCCCCAAGGCTGAACCTGTTCAGCATATACAAAGGGACTGGTGAGCTCAGTGGCTTTTTGGTCTCAGAGGATGATGGACTTGCTGCCAGTTCAGTTCCTGTATTTATTTACAGAGAGAGGGAGACATAAGATGCATTGGAGGGAATGGTAATTGTATCGCTGGCCTGTAACTATATGTAACTATATGTATTAACTGCTTACTGTGTGAGTGTAACCATGTAACTATAGGTATACTGTACTTTGTAATATATATTGAATCCATATCCTTTTAATAACAAATATATACATCAATGAGCTTTGGAACTCAGATAATGTGTGGGTGTATTGTTTTCTCTTATGGGATGCAGTGTTTTGCAATGTATAGCGCACATTCATGGGATATGGCAATAAGAGGTGCAGGCGTTTACAATCTATATTAGAGCGGGCATTTTAAATATTTGTGAGAAATCAATTTGGCATTCTTAGTGTCACTGCAAGTATCCATTCCATATCTGTGTGGCATTTTTGTGAGCAGTATATATAGTATTACAGTGCAGCATTTTGGTGATTAACACTATATAGTTGTACAGTAGGCCATTGCTGTATCTTGCAGCTCTGTGTCACTTCAAGTATCCATTCCATATCTTTCCGGCATTTTTGTGAGCAGTATATATAGTATTACAGTGCAGCATTTTGGTGACCCAACAGTATATAGTTGTGTATAGTAGGCCATTGCTGTATCTTGCAGCTCTGTGTCACTGCAAGTATCCAACCATTCCATTTTCTTCCAGTGATTTGGACCAATAATGCCATTGATTAGAACGAATAATTCCAGTGATTTTGTCATTTTCTTCCAGTGATTTGGACCAATAACACCATTGATTAGAACAAATAATTCCAGTGATTTTGTCATTTTCTTCCAGTGATTTGGACCAATAATACCATTGATTAGAACGAATAATTCCAGTGATTTTGTCATTTTCTTCCAGTGATTTGGACCAATAACACCATTGATTAGAACAAATAATCCCAGTGATTTTGTCATTTTCTTCCAGTGATTTGGACCAATAATACCATTGATTAGAACGAATAATTCCTGTGATATTGAGGTGTTTGTGTCGCTTAGCTTAGCTGTCCAGCGACCACAGTGCACCTCTTTTTCTCTTTTCTTTGCATCATGTGCTGTTTGGGGCCAATTTTTTTAAGTGCCATCCTGTCTGATACTGCAGTGCCACTCCTAGATGGGGCAGGTGTTTGTGCCGCCCTCTTGGGTCGCTTTGCTTAGTCATCCAGCGACCTCGGTGCAAATTTTAGGACTAAAAATAGTATTGTGAGGTGTATTCAGAATAGACTGAAAATGAGTGGAAATTGTGGTTATTGAGGTTAATAATACTATAGGATCAAAATTACCCCCAAATTCTATGATTTAAGCTGTTTTTGAGGGGGTTTTGAAAAAAAACACCCGAATCCAAAACACACCCAAATCCGACAAAAATTTTTCAGGGAGGTTTTGCCAAAATGCGTCCGAATCCAAAACACGGCTGCGGAACCGAATCCAAAACCAAAACACAAAACCCGAAAAATGTCCGGTGCACATCTCTAAAACCTACATTACATAGTTTGGAGGCTTTAGTTTTCTTATTTATTAACTGTGTAGCTCAGTAAGGAATTTATATAAAAAAAGGATTAGCTAGTAATACAGGCAAGAATAAGGAGATGGCCTGCCTGAGCAAGGTTCCAGATAGGATACATTGGGATTTCAGTTTAATAACCACTAGGCTGTCCTCTGGGAAGATGAAATGCAATGTTTGTCTTGTCAAATTTCAAGTTTGGAAGACATCATATTGGAAAAGAGAAAACAATCAATTATTGATGGAATCAACATATTAAATTACACTGTCAACAAGCACACCAATGTCACTTAATCCCTCATCTGAAACATCTAGAACAGATGCTATGAGTTTCAAAGGAAAAATATGGCAAGTAATCTCTTAAGGGTGCATGTGAACATTTCAGGATACATTTATAGCAGGCAGGCCCAGCGCTACCCGCTCAGCAAAGGGATGCAAGCAGGGAGGCGCTAGGTTGGAGAGGCGCTCTCCCTGCTTTTCATCCTGCTGCTGCACTGCCCTGTCCCCCTGCTGCCGGCTGCTGTGCCTTTCACTGTATGACAGGCAGTGGCGCCGGGAGCATGAAAAGCCTCCTCCCCTCACCTGTGTGACAGCGGCTGTGTACGAGTCGAGGAGGGAGAGGAGCTACATGGACCAGGCTGCTGTACTGTACAGAGGGAGAGTAATTACAGTGGTGGCAAGCCAGACTTAGGTAAGTGGAGGGTGAGATGTGGGGTGTGTGTGTTTGGTGTGTCTGTGTGTGCGCATTATGGACACTACTACAGGGGAGCCATTATGTATAAGGACACTACTAATGGGGGGGGGCATTACGTATAAGGACGCTAGTACTACTGGGGGGGACATTACATATAAGGACACTACTACTTGGGGGGGCATTACGTATAATGATGCTACTACTATTGGAGGGGCATTATGTATAAGGAATCTACTACCACTGGGGGGGCATTACGTATAACAACGCTACTAATACTGGGGGGGCTTTACGTATAATGATGCTACTACTGGGGGGCATTACGTATAACAACGCTACTACTACAGGGGAGCCATTATGTATAAGGACACTACTAATGGGGGGGGGGCATTACGTATAAGGACGCTAGTACTACTGGGGGGGACATTACATATAAGGACACTACTACTTGGGGGGGCATTACGTATAATGATGCTACTACTATTGGAGGGGCATTATGTATAAGGAATCTACTACCACTGGGGGGGCATTACGTATAACAACGCTACTAATACTGGGGGGGCATTACGTATAATGATGCCACTACTGGGGGGCATTACGTATAACGACGCTACTACTACTGGGGGGGGCTTGCGTATAACGATGCTACTACTACTGGGGGTGGGCATTACGTATAACAATGCTACTTCTACTGGGGGTGGGCATTACATATAACGATGTTACAACTGTGGGGCATTACATATAAGGACACTACTGCTGGGTGGGCATTATGTATAACAACGCTACTACTACTGGGGGGTATAATGACGCTACTACTACTTGGGGAGGCATTACGTATAACGATGCTACTACTACTTGGGGGGGGGGGCATTACGATCCCCACTTGTGTTTTGGATCTGGATTGGTTTTGCCAAAACCCCCCTTTTGGGTTTTGGTTTTGGATCTGGATGATTTTCTTTTTTTAAACGTCACAAAAACAGCTAAAATAACAGAATTTGGGGGTAATTTTGATCCTACTGTATTATTAACCTCAATAACATTAATTTCCACTCATTTCCAGTCTATTCTGAACACCTCACACCTCACAATATTGTATTTAGGCCAAAAGGTTGCATCAATGTCGCTGGATGACTAAGCTTAGCGACACAAGTGGGCGGCACAAACACCTGACCCATCTAGGAGTGGCACTGCAGTGGCAGACAGGATGGCAGTGTTAAAAACTAGTCCCGAAAGAGTGCATAATGCAAAGAAAAAAAGAGACGCACTGAGGTCGCTGGATGACAAAGCTAAGCGACAAAAAAGTGAGGCACAAACACCTGGCCCGTCTAGGAGTGGCACTGCAGTGTCACACAGGATGGCAGTTTTAAAACCAGGCCCCAAACAGTACATAATGCAATGGACAAAAAGAGGTGCAAGATGGAATTGTCCCTGGGCCTTCCCACCCACCCTTATGTTTGGTAAACAAGACATGCACACTTTAACAAACCAATCATTTCAGCGACAGGGTCTGCCACACTACTGTGGCTGAAATGATTGGTTTGTTTGAGCCCCACCAAAAAGAAGCAATTCATCTCTCCTTGCACAAACTGGCTCTATAGAGTCAAGATGTCGTCCTCATCCTCATCCTCCGATTCCTTATCCCTTTCAGTGTGTATATCCTCTTCCTCATAGAGTATTACCTGTAATTCGTCCCCACTGGAATCCACCATCACAGGTCCCTGTGTACTTTCTGGAGGCAATTGCTGGTAAAGGTCTTCCTGGAGGTATTTTATAATTAATTTTGATGAACATCATCTTCTCCACATTTTGTGGAAGTAACCTCCTACGCCGATCGCTGACAAGGTTACCGGCTGCACCAAACGCTCTTTCAGAGTACACACTGAAGGGGGGGCAACTTAGGTAAAATAAAGCCAGTTTGTGCAAGGGCCTCCAAATTGCCTCTTTATCCTGCCAGAATACATACGGACTGTCTGACATGCCTACTTGGATGCTGTCACTGATATAATCCTCCACCATTCTTTCAATGGTGACAGCATCATATGCAGTGACAGTAGACAACATGTCAGTAATTGTTGGCAGGTCCTTTAGTCCAGACCAAATGTGGGTGGGCTAGGAAATTTTATAATTTTCCTTGCAGCCCCAGTTGCGGGAGAAAAGGAAGGAGTGGCTGTTGGCGGGTCATGTTCCGCTTGAGTTACAATTTTCTCACCAGCAGGTCTTTGCTAGAGATGAGCGGGTTCGGTTTCTTTGAATCCGAACCCGCACGAACTTCACTTTTTTTTCCACGGGTCCGAGCGACTCGGATCTTCCCGCCTTGCTCGGTTAACCCGAGCGCGCCCGAACGTCATCATGACGCTGTCGGATTCTCGCGAGGCTCGGATTCTATCGCGAGACTCGGATTCTATATAAGGAGCCGCGCGTCGCCGCCATTTTCACTCGTGCATTGAGATTGATAGGGAGAGGACGTGTCTGGCGTCCTCTCCATTAGAATAGAGATAGATAGATTAGATAGAGAGAGATTGTGCAGAGTCGCAGACAGAGTTAGTTTACCACAGTCAGTGACCAGTGCAGTTGCTAGTTAACTTTTATTTAATATAATATATCCGTTCACTTCTCTCTGCTATATCCGTTCTCTGCCTGAAAAAAAAAACGATACACAGCACAGTCAGTCACACAGTGTGACTCAGTCTGTGTGCACTCAGCTCAGCCCAGTGTGCTGCACAGTCATCAATGTATAAATTAAAAGCTTATAATTAATTGTGGGGGAGACTGGGGAGCACTGCAGGTTGTTAGCAGGAGCCAGGAGTACAATTATATTAATTAACAGTGCACACTTTTGCTGCAGGAGTGGTGACCAGTGCCTGACCACCAGTATAGTATTGTTGTATACTACTAATATCTCTTTAAATATCAACCAGTCTATATTAGCAGCAGACACAGTACAGTGCGGTAGTTCACGGCTGTGGCTACCTCTGTGTCGGCACACGGCAGGCAGTCCGTCCGACCAGAATTGTATTATTTATTATTATATACCTACCACCTAACCGTGGTTTTTTTTTCATTCTTTATACCGTCATAGTGTCATCCTAATTGTTACGAGTATACTACTATCTCTTTATCAACCAGTGTACAGTGCGGTAGTTCACGGCTGTGGCTACCTCTGTGTCGGCACACGGCAGGCAGTCCGTCCGACCAGAATTGTATTATTTATTATTATATACCTACCACCTAACCGTGGTTTTTTTTTCATTCTTTATACCGTCATAGTGTCATCCTAATTGTTACGAGTATACTACTATCTCTTTATCAACCAGTGTACAGTGCGGTAGTTCACGGCTGTGGCTACCTCTGTGTCGGCACACGGCAGGCAGTCCGTCCGACCAGAATTGTATTATTTATTATTATATACCTACCACCTAACCGTTGTTTTTTTTTCATTCTTTATACCGTCATAGTGTCATCCTAATTGTTACGAGTATACTACTATCTCTTTATCAACCAGTGTACAGTGCGGTAGTTCACGGCTGTGGCTACCTCTGTGTCGGCACACGGCAGGCAGTCCGTCCGACCAGAATTGTATTATTTATTATTATATACCTACCACCTAACCGTGGTTTTTTTTTCATTCTTTATACCGTCATAGTGTCATCCTAATTGTTACGAGTATACTACTATCTCTTTATCAACCAGTGTACAGTGCGGTAGTTCACGGCTGTGGCTACCTCTGTGTCGGCACACGGCAGGCAGTCCGTCCGACCAGAATTGTATTATTTATTATTATATACCTACCACCTAACCGTGGTTTTTTTTTCATTCTTTATACCGTCATAGTGTCATCCTAATTGTTACGAGTATACTACTATCTCTTTATCAACCAGTGTACAGTGCGGTAGTTCACGGCTGTGGCTACCTCTGTGTCGGCACACGGCAGGCAGTCCGTCCGACCAGAATTGTATTATTTATTATTATATACCTACCACCTAACCGTGGTTTTTTTTTCATTCTTTATACCGTCATAGTGTCATCCTAATTGTTACGAGTATACTACTATCTCTTTATCAACCAGTGTACAGTGCGGTAGTTCACGGCTGTGGCTACCTCTGTGTCGGCAGTCGGCAGGCAGTCCGTCCATCCATAATTGTATTATTATTATAATATATACCACCTAACCGTGGTTTTTTTTTCATTCTTTATACCGTCATAGTGTCATACTAGTTGTTACGAGTATACTACTATCTCTTTATCAACCAGTGTACAGTGCGGTAGTTCACGGCTGTGGCTACCTCTGTGTCGGCAGTCGGCAGGCAGTCCGTCCATCCATAATTGTATTATTATTATAATATATACCACCTAACTGTGGTTTTTTTTGCATTCTTTATACCGTCGTCATAGTGTCATACTAGTTGTTACGAGTATACTACTATCTCTTTATCAACCAGTGTACAGTGCGGTAGTTCACGGCTGTGGCTACCTCTGTGTCGGCAGTCGGCAGGCAGTCCGTCCATCCATAATTGTATTATTATTATAATATATACCACCTAACCGTGGTTTTTTTTTCATTCTTTATACCGTCGTCATAGTGTCATACTAGTTGTTACGAGTATACTACTATCTCTTTATCAACCAGTGTACAGTGCGGTAGTTCACGGCTGTGGCTACCTCTGTGTCGGCAGTCGGCAGGCAGTCCGTCCATCCATAATTGTATTATTATTATAATATATACCACCTAACCGTGGTTTTTTTTTCATTCTTTATACCGTCGTCATAGTGTCATACTAGTTGTTACGAGTATACTACTATCTCTTTATCAACCAGTGTACAGTGCGGTAGTTCACGGCTGTGGCTACCTCTGTGTCGGCAGTCGGCAGGCAGTCCGTCCATCCATAATTGTATTATTATTATAATATATACCACCTAACCGTGGTTTTTTTATACCACCTAACCGTGGCAGTCCGTCCATAATTGTATACTAGTATCCAATCCATCCATCTCCATTGTTTACCTGAGGTGCCTTTTAGTTCTGCCTATAAAATATGGAGAACAAAAAAGTTGAGGTTCCAAAATTAGGGAAAGATCAAGATCCACTTCCACCTCGTGCTGAAGCTGCTGCCACTAGTCATGGCCGAGACGATGAAATGCCAGCAACGTCGTCTGCCAAGGCCGATGCCCAATGTCATAGTACAGAGCATGTCAAATCCAAAACACCAAATATCAGAAAAAAAAGGACTCCAAAACCTAAAATAAAATTGTCGGAGGAGAAGCGTAAACTTGCCAATATGCCATTTACCACACGGAGTGGCAAGGAACGGCTGAGGCCCTGGCCTATGTTCATGGCTAGTGGTTCAGCTTCACATGAGGATGGAAGCACTCAGCCTCTCGCTAGAAAACTGAAAAGACTCAAGCTGGCAAAAGCACCGCAAAGAACTGTGCGTTCTTTGAAATCCCAAATCCACAAGGAGAGTCCAATTGTGTCGTTTGCGATGCCTGACCTTCCCAACACTGGACGTGAAGAGCATGCGCCTTCCACTATTTGCATGCCCCCTGCAAGTGCTGGAAGGAGCACCCGCAGTCCAGTTCCTGATAGTCAGATTGAAGATGTCAGTGTTGAAGTACACCAGGATGAGGAGGATATGGGTGTTGCTGGCGCTGGGGAGGAAATTGACCAGGAGGATTCTGATGGTGAGGTGGTTTGTTTAAGTCAGGCACCCGGGGAGACACCTGTTGTCCGTGGGAGGAATATGGCCGTTGACATGCCAGGTGAAAATACCAAAAAAATCAGCTCTTCGGTGTGGAGGTATTTCACCAGAAATGCGGACAACAGGTGTCAAGCCGTGTGTTCCCTTTGTCAAGCTGTAATAAGTAGGGGTAAGGACGTTAACCACCTCGGAACATCCTCCCTTATACGTCACCTGCAGCGCATTCATAATAAGTCAGTGACAAGTTCAAAAACTTTGGGTGACAGCGGAAGCAGTCCACTGACCAGTAAATCCCTTCCTCTTGTAACCAAGCTCACGCAAACCACCCCACCAACTCCCTCAGTGTCAATTTCCTCCTTCCCCAGGAATGCCAATAGTCCTGCAGGCCATGTCACTGGCAAGTCTGACGAGTCCTTTCCTGCCTGGGATTCCTCCGATGCATCCTTGCGTGTAACGCCTACTGCTGCTGGCGCTGCTGTTGTTGCCGCTGGGAGTCGATGGTCATCCCAGAGGGGAAGTCGTAAGCCCACTTGTACTACTTCCAGTAAGCAATTGACTGTTCAACAGTCCTTTGCGAGGAAGATGAAATATCACAGCAGTCATCCTACTGCAAAGCGGATAACTGAGTCCTTGACAACTATGTTGGTGTTAGACGTGCGTCCGGTATCCGCCGTTAGTTCACAGGGAACTAGACAATTTATTGAGGCAGTGTGCCCCCGTTACCAAATACCATCTAGGTTCCACTTCTCTAGGCAGGCGATACCGAGAATGTACACGGACGTCAGAAAAAGACTCACCAGTGTCCTAAAAAATGCAGTTGTACCCAATGTCCACTTAACCACGGACATGTGGACAAGTGGAGCAGGGCAGGGTCAGGACTATATGACTGTGACAGCCCACTGGGTAGATGTATGGACTCCCGCCGCAAGAACAGCAGCGGCGGCACCAGTAGCAGCATCTCGCAAACGCCAACTCTTTCCTAGGCAGGCTACGCTTTGTATCACCGCTTTCCAGAATACGCACACAGCTGAAAACCTCTTACGGCAACTGAGGAAGATCATCGCGGAATGGCTTACCCCAATTGGACTCTCCTGTGGATTTGTGGCATCGGACAACGCCAGCAATATTGTGTGTGCATTAAATATGGGCAAATTCCAGCACGTCCCATGTTTTGCACATACCTTGAATTTGGTGGTGCAGAATTTTTTAAAAAACGACAGGGGCGTGCAAGAGATGCTGTCGGTGGCCAGAAAAATTGCGGGACACTTTCGGCGTACAGGCACCACGTACAGAAGACTGGAGCACCACCAAAAACTACTGAACCTGCCCTGC
This sequence comes from Pseudophryne corroboree, assembly GCF_028390025.1. Classification (NCBI taxonomy): domain Eukaryota; kingdom Metazoa; phylum Chordata; class Amphibia; order Anura; family Myobatrachidae; genus Pseudophryne; species Pseudophryne corroboree. The sequence continues at coordinate 245,477,362 of NC_086446.1, forward strand.
CATCATCTGAAGCAAGAAGTGGTAACGAGGTGGAATTCAACCCTCTATATGCTTCAGAGGTTGGAGGAGCAGCAAAAGGCCATTCAAGCCTATACAATTGAGCACGATATAGGAGATGGAATGCACCTGTCTCAAGTGCAGTGGAGAATGATTTCAACGTTGTGCAAGGTTCTGATGCCCTTTGAACTTGCCACACGTGAAGTCAGTTCAGACACTGCCAGCCTGAGTCAGGTCATTCCCCTCATCAGGCTTTTGCAGAAGAAGCTGGAGGCATTGAAGAAGGAGCTAACACGGAGCGATTCCGCTAGGCATGTGGGACTTGTGGATGCAGCCCTTAATTCGCTTAACAAGGATTCACGGGTGGTCAATCTGTTGAAATCAGAGCACTACATTTTGGCCACCGTGCTCGATCCTAGATTTAAAGCCTACCTTGGATCTCTCTTTCCGGCAGACACAGGTCTGCTGGGGTTGAAAGACCTGCTGGTGACAAAATTGTCAAGTCAAGCGGAACGCGACCTGTCAACATCTCCTCCTTCACATTCTCCCGCAACTGGGGGTGCGAGGAAAAGGCTCAGAATTCCGAGCCCACCCGCTGGCGGTGATGCAGGGCAGTCTGGAGCGACTGCTGATGCTGACATCTGGTCCGGACTGAAGGACCTGACAACGATTACGGACATGTCGTCTACTGTCACTGCATATGATTCTCTCAACATTGATAGAATGGTGGAGGATTATATGAGTGACCGCATCCAAGTAGGCACGTCACACAGTCCGTACTTATACTGGCAGGAAAAAGAGGCAATTTGGAGGCCCTTGCACAAACTGGCTTTATTCTACCTAAGTTGCCCTCCCACAAGTGTGTACTCCGAAAGAGTGTTTAGTGCCGCCGCTCACCTTGTCAGCAATCGGCGTACGAGGTTACATCCAGAAAATGTGGAGAAGATGATGTTCATTAAAATGAATTATAATCAATTCCTCCGCGGAGACATTGACCAGCAGCAATTGCCTCCACAAAGTACACAGGGAGCTGAGATGGTGGATTCCAGTGGGGACGAATTGATAATCTGTGAGGAGGGGGATGTACACGGTGATATATCGGAGGGTGAAGATGAGGTGGACATCTTGCCTCTGTAGAGCCAGTTTGTGCAAGGAGAGATTAATTGCTTCTTTTTTGGGGGGGGTCCAAACCAACCCGTCATATCAGTCACAGTCGTGTGGCAGACCCTGTCACTGAAATGATGGGTTGGTTAAAGTGTGCATGTCCTGTTTTGTTTATACAACATAAGGGTGGGTGGGAGGGCCCAAGGATAATTCCATCTTGCACCTCTTTTTTCTTTTCTTTTTCTTTGCATCATGTGCTGATTGGGGAGGGTTTTTTGGAAGGGACATCCTGCGTGACACTGCAGTGCCACTCCTAGATGGGCCCGGTGTTTGTGTCGGCCACTAGGGTCGCTAATCTTACTCACACAGCTACCTCATTGCGCCTCTTTTTTTCTTTGCGTCATGTGCTGTTTGGGGAGGGTTTTTTGGAAGGGACATCCTGCGTGACACTGCAGTGCCACTCCTAGATGGGCCCGGTGTTTGTGTCGGCCACTAGGGTCGCTTATCTTACTCACACAGCGACCTCGGTGCAAATTTTAGGACTAAAAATAATATTGTGAGGTGTGATGTGTTCAGAATAGGCTGAAAATGAGTGTAAATTATGTTTTTTGAGGTTAATAATACTTTGGGATCAAAATTACCCCCAAATTCTATGATTTAAGCTGTTTTTTAGTGTTTTTTGAAAAAAACACCCGAATCCAAAACACACCCGAATCCGACAAAAAAAATTCGGTGAGGTTTTGCCAAAACGCGTTCGAACCCAAAACACGGCCGCGGAACCGAACCCAAAACCAAAACACAAAACCCGAAAAATTTCAGGCGCTCATCTCTAGTCTTTGCACCACTGCAGACTTGTGTCTGCTGGAAAGATACAATATTCTAGAAAGAGAAAAGAAGACTCTATCTTGGGGGCACTCTTTGAAATATAAATAGGGCCAGATATACCCTTAGGTATCATTAAAATATAACCTTTAATTGTATCTTTAAAATTAATAGGAATTTGAAAAGGAAAAATATATAAACACACACACAGGTTTATTCATATACACCTTGGGATCACTTGTCTATCACACGGAGTTCAAAGAACACTGATTGCTCACTATGGAGCTTATTGGTTCAGAGAACACTGATTGCTCACCGAGGAGCTTGTTTTAATTATTTTTATTCAGATTTTTTTATAACCAATTATGATCTCTCACTGTTTAAACAACCATATCATGAATAGGTATTGATTTACCGAACGTCAGCTCCTATATTCTCAAACACATGTATAATTATAAAAATTCAAAATTTGCCCAAATGGTATATACACAGTGTTGAGAGATGCAGAATGCCCATCATATTTATATGGTATCTTATGCGCTCATTAGTAGCCCAACATAAATAGTTGGTATAGAGAGAAAAAAGGAAAGAGTAAAAAAGATGATCAGTATGCCATGGTACATTGCTTCTACTGTCTCACCGTCATGAGCTCAAGGTTTTTGTTAGCTCAGCGGCCGGTGGATGAGAGGGCAGCGACCTTGAAATTTCTGACCAGAAAGAGGATAAGTGGCCGTACTGCTTTCCCTGTTAGAGCGGATGGAATGTCTCGATATCCTAGGACATTGCAGGACACTGCACCGCAATCCAGGGATGAGTGTTAACCGAAATTGAGTACAATTCCTGCCTGTTTAATTTTCAGGTAATTGCAGGGAGATGATAGGGAGTGGTTCAATGTTAAACCAGTGCCGTGCACATTCTCACATAGAAATGCATTTATCAAAAAAGCCGTACTCCACACAGGCTATTAGCAAAGAACTTTCCCAAATTTATTTTCAGGTATACTTTATCGGTATACTAATATTGTTAGGCTCACTTAACATAATTCATTATTTTCTCTAACATTTGACCATAGGTCACTGAACAATATGTGTTGGGCTAAAAAGTAGCAGCAAACCCAGCTAGAATGAAAAGTTTTTATGACCGCAAACCCAGTCCAGCCGCTGAGATCTCTTTTCGTCATGTACTCTGGTCACTAGGACCGGTGCAGCGGACGGCAAATATGAAAACAGCAGCGCTTCGGGTATTACTGGCCGGAAAAAAGATTAGTAGCTGTGCTGCTTTCCACGTTAGAGCGGTTGCAGCGCCTTGATATCATAGGACAGAGCAAGGACGCTGCACCACAATCCGTGGATGAGAGCTAGCTGAAAATAGGAAGATTACCGTTCTAAAGGCAGCAGGACTTCTGGACGGAGCAGCGTATGTTGGTTGTAGGACCAGTGATTCTAACTTTCACAAGGCGACATTGCCATGCTGATTCCAGCCGTGCCAAAACGCGTTTTCACCCGTAGGCTTGCTCACTTCACTGCACTATCTGGCAAGGAAGGAGTGGCTGTTGGCGGGTCATGTTCCGCTTGAGTTACAATTTTCTCACCAGCAGGTCTTTGCACCACTGCAGACTTGTGTCTGCTGGAAAGATACAATGTAGGCTTTAAACCTAGGATTGAGGATGGTGGCCAAAATGTGGTGCTCTGATTTCAAGCAGATTGACCACCCTTGAATTCTGGCAAAGCAAATTAAGGGCTCCATCCACAAGTCCCACATACTTAGTGGCATTGCTCTGTTTTAGCTCCTCCTTCAAGTTCTCCAGCTGCTTCTGCAAAAGCCTGTTGAAGGAAATGACCTGACTCAAGCTGGCAGTGTCTTAACTGACTTCACGTGTGGCAAGTTCGAAGGTTCGGAGAACCTTGTACAACACGGAAATCATTCTCCACTGCGCTTGAGTCAGGTGCATTCCCCCTCCTTTGCCTATATTGTAGGTGGATGTATAGGCTTGAATGGCCTTTTGCTGTTCCTCCATCCTCTGAAGCATATAGATTGTTGAATTCCACCTACAGTAGTTACCACCTCTTGCTTCAGGTGATGGCAGGGCAGGTTCAGGAGTGTTTGCTGGTGCTCCAGTCTTTGGCACGCAGTGGCTGAAAATCGAAAGTGACAGCATCTCCTGCATGCCCCTGTCATTTTTCAAAAAATTCTGCACCACCAAATTAATTGTATGTGCAAAGCATGGGACGTGCTGTGCAGATGTAATGCACGCACAATATTGGTGGCGTTGTCCAAAATCACAAATCCCCAGTAGAGTCTAAGTGGAATAAGCCATTGTGTGATGATGTCCCTCTGTTTCCGTAAGAGGTTGTCACTGGCAGAGGTGGATTTAGATCTCATGGGGCCCTAAGCAAGATACCGATTTGGGGCCCCCTCCCTCAAAAAATTCACATTACGCCACATGGTATGAGCAGAACTTCAAAATATGCCTCATAGTATGAGCTGAACTTCATGTTACGCCACACAATATGAGCCGAACTTCATGTTACACCACACAGTACGAGACGAAATTCAAATTATGCTATACAGAATGAGCTGAAATTCACATTATGCCACACAGAATGAGCCGAAATTCACATTACGCCACACAATATGAGCCGAAATTCACGTTACATCAAAAAGTATGAGCTGGAATTTACCTTACGCCACACAGTATGAGCCAAAAATTAAAATTATACTACACTATGAGCCGAAATTCACCTTACACCAAAAAAGTCTGAGCTGAAATTCACCTTATGCCACACAGGATGAGCCGAAATTCACATTATGCTATACAGAATGAGCCTCCCCATTGTGTCTCTGAGCCACACCATTTCCCCCATGTCATCTCTCAGCCACATCATCATCTCCCTCATGAGGCCAATAATCAGCATGTGGGGGGAGGATGGGTGCCTGCCAGGACAGTGCTGCTGGAGGTGAGGCCAACACTGGCAGACACACTGTCAGTGACGTCTTAGTGGTTACTGATTCATTCACCACACACCAAGTGCCGATTGTGCCCCCCTCCTGGCAGGCACATACCACCATATACTACATATAGACCGGATTGCCCCCCTTAGTGCCAGCCCCTGCCACAGCAGCAGCCGCACACACGTTAAAGGAAGCTGGCACAGGCTGGCAGCTGTGATACAGCAAACAGCATACTCACTGTGACAGGCTGCTATACACAGTGAGTCACTGTCTCCGTCCTGCCGCTGCTGCTGCCTCTGCGGCTCAGCCTGCTTCAATTGGCGCCTCTGTCTCCTCTCTGTGTGGCCGCTGGGGAGCCTGGGATGGCTGGAAGTGAAATACAGTCCACGCGATCCAGGGTCCACCACTCGCACTGCCTGACTCCTTAGCCTGTCCCGCAGCCTGCTCCGTCTTCCGAGCATCCGTGCGCCGCTGCCTACTGGTCACATGCACTGCAGCAGGAGAGGAGGACTGAAGTGGGGCTGCACTCTCTGTGGGCGTGAGCCGGCTCTGGTCCCAGCGTGCGCTGACAGCCTGTTGGGGCCGGGTCGGCACAAATGAAAAAAAAATCCTCTGCCGTTGAGCGCAATCCGAGGCCACGGCCGAGCCCCTTGAGACTCATGGGGCCCTAAGCGCATGCCTCGGTTGCCTAGCGGCAAATCTGCCACTGGTCAGTGGTGTGCCTCTTATGGAAAGCGGTGATACACAGAGTAGCCTGCCTAGGAACGAGTTGGCCTTTGTGAGATGCTGCTACTGGTGCCGATGCTGTTGTTGCTGCGAGAGGCAACCAATCTACCCAATGGGCTGTCACAGTCATGTAGTCCTTAGTTTGCCATGCACCACTTGTCCACATGTCCGTGATTACGTGGACACTGAGTACAACCGCATTTTTCAGAACACTGAGGACACTTTTCTTAATGTCCCTGCACAGTTCGGGAATCTCTTAACTAGTGAAGTGGAATCTAGATGGGATTTGGTACCGGGGACACAGTACATCCATCAACCTTCTAAATCCATCTGCACTAATGGCGGATAACGGACCCACGTCTAACACCAGCATAGTTGTTATGGCCTCAGTAATCCACTTTGCAACAGGGTGACTGCTGTCATATTTCATCTTCCTCGCAAAGGACTGTTGGACAGTCAATTGCTTATTTGAAGTAGTACAAGTGGTCTTCCGAATTCCACTCTGGAATGACAATCGACTCCCAACAGCAGCAACAACAGCAGTGGCAGCAGCAGCAGTAGGCGTACCACTCAAGGATCCTCCGGAGGAATCCCAGTTAGGAGAGGACTCATCACTCATGCCAGTGACATGGCCTGCAGGACTACTGATGTTCCTGACTTAGGAGGAAATTGACATTGAGGGAGTTGGTGGTGTGACTTGCAGAAGCTTGGGTACAAGAGGAAGAAGGGGTTTGGTGTCAGTGGACTGTTTACGCTCTTATGCAAAGTTTTTGAACTTGACAATGACTACTGATGAATGCGCTGCAGGTGACGTATAAGGGAGGATGTTCCTAGGTGGTTAATGTCCTTACCCCTACTAATTACGGATTGGCATAGGCAACACACGGCTTGACACCTGTTGTCCGGATTTGAGGAGAAATAATTCCACACCGAAGAGGTGGCTTTTTGGTATTTTGCCCAGGCATGACAATGGGCTTTCTCATCCCACTGACATAAAATGTCTCCACTGGTGCCTTATTCAAACAAACCACATCACGATCAGATTCCTCATCATCAAATTCCTCTTCAGTGCAAGCTACCTATATCATCCTCATCCTGGTGTACGTCTACAGTGACAGCCTCAATCTCAATATCAGCAAATGGACTGGCGTTGCTCTTCCCAGCACTTGCAGGGGGCGTTCAAATGGTGGTAGGAGCCTCCTCTTTCCATACAATCTAGGGAAGGTCAAGCCTAGACACCTCAACCGCAGACACACTTGGACTCTCCTTGGGGATTTGTGATATCTCTGAATGCACAGTTGTATTTTCCTGTCCTTTAACAAGCTTATTTGTAAAAAAAATGTTCGAGAGGGAGGAGGCTTCCATTCTCATGAGAAGCTGAGCCACCAGTCATGAACATAGGCCAAGGCCTTATCCTTTCCTTGCCACTTCGTGTCGTGAATGGCATATTGCCAATTTTACGTTTCTCGTCAGATAATTTCTTTTTTTTTTCTGATTATTAATTTTTGCTTCTTGGATTTGACATGCCCTCTATAATATTGGGCATCGGCCTTAGTAGATGACGTTGATGGAATTGCATCGTCAATGTCATGACTGGTGGCAGCAGCAGCTTCTGCACTAGTACTAGGAACTGATTACTGATCTTCCACTATTTTTTCCTCCAAATTGTTGTTCTCCATTTCACAGGACAGCACCCATTTATTATTAAAGCACACAGAACAGTGCTCCTTTATTTTCACAGCACCCCTGTATACTTACAGCATACAAGGCCAGTGTAATGTTATTTGAACAGCAGCACCCCTATATTTTACAGCATACAGCAGTGTGCCTTTAATGTTTAACAACTGCACCTCTGAATGTTTACACCATACAGGGCCAGCAGCACCCCAATATTTTACAAAATACAGGAGCAGTGTGCTTTTAATTTCTAACAACTGCACCTCAGAATTTTTACAACATACAGGGCCAGTGTGATATTATTTGAACAGCAGCACCTCTATATTTTATAACATACAGGAGCAGTGTGCTTTTAGTTTTTAGCAACTGTACCCCTACATTTTTGCAACATACAGGACCAGTGTAATGTTATTTGAACAGCAGCACCCCTATATTTTACAACATACAGGAGCAGTGTGCTTTTAATTTTTAACAACTGCACCCCTGAATTTTTACTGCATACAGGGCCAGCAGCACCCCTATATTTTAAAGCATACAGGAGCAGTGTACTTTTAATTTTTAACAACTGCACCTCTGATTTTTTACAACATACAGGGCCAGTGTAATGTTATTTGAACAGCAACACCCCTATATTTTAAAGCATACAGGAGCAGTGTGCTTTTAATTTTAAACAACGGCACCCCAGAATTTATACAACATACAGGGCCAGCAGCACCCCTATATTTTACAGCATGCAGGAGCAGTGTGCTTTTAATTTTTATCAACTGCACCCCTTAATTTGTACAACATACAGGAGCAGTGTAATGTTATTTGAACAGCATCACCCCTATATTTTAAAGCATACAGGAGCAGTGTGGTTTTAATTTTTAACCACTGTACTCCTGAATTTTTACAACATACAGGGCCAGCAGCACCCCTATATTTTCCAGCATACAGGAGGACAGTGCCCCTGCACCCTGTACAGCATAGTGATAACCAGGACAGCAACACCTATGTACAGCTGCAGCACATGAAACACCAGTGACAGGCAGTACAGCACCCCTAACACAGCATAAGTACACCACAGTGACTGCAGAAGCACCGCTACAGAGCACACACTAACCCCACCCGAATCCACCACCCACAGAGAGAGACAGAGGTCTGTCTCCCTCACTCTCCAAGTCTGGAGTAAAAATGGCGGGGACGCGCAGCTGTTTATATGGGATCCAAAACTCGCGAGGATCCGACAGCGGGATGATGACGTTTTGCCTAGTTCTGGTTTCCAAGTCTGGCGGGAAGTCCAGAGCTGGGCTCGGATCTAAGTTCAGGACATGATGTTCGGGAGGGTTTGGTTCTCATACTCTCAGGGAACCGAACCTGCTCATCTCTATATAAAATATGTTTCTTGTGGGATTGTGCCTGCACACAGAAAATGCATATAGTTACAGCCATTATTATTTCTGTATCCTTTGCTTGCGCCTTCTTAGGTCTGAAGAGGTAGAACAGAGGGTTTTAGTATGAAATACCTAAAATCAAAATCCTGACGGTCAAAATACAGACAATTGACCGACGTGCAAAATCCTGACAAGGTCAAAATACCGACATTTAAAATACTGACAAGGTCAAAATACTGACATTTAAAATGTCGACAGATCAAAAAGTCGACTTGAGTTTTTCTTTTTTTGGGGTGTGTATGTCGACATAGGTTGACATGAACATCGTAAGTGTACCATGTCCCCTCGTATGGCTCACTGCATTGACCATGCTTCGGGCACGGTGCCTCGCTGCACTCGGCACACTATTATATTCCCCCTCCAGGTCCACTGGGATGGTAAAGTATGAACAAGTCGGTTTCAATGAAAAAATCACAAAAACTCATGTTGACTTTTTAAATGACAGTATTTTGACCTAGTCGGTATTTTAAATATCAGTATTTTGACCTTGTCAGGATTTTAACCGTCGGTCAATGGTTGTCGGTATTTTGACCGTCGGGATTTTGATTGTAGGTAAATTGATCGCATGCCAAACAGAGGAATAAAGAGTATGTTAACATAGATCAGTTATAGTAGAGGGGTATTTATGTACCTGCGTACTACTCTGAGACCTGCAGTACATCAGCAAAAAAAAAAAAAACCTTCTAAATAAAAACACTTGCACATGTCAATAAAAATTTGCACCTTGTGGAACCAAGAAACAATTGAGAAACCGTGAAGCCTGTCGGCTACTGATTAATACATACAGTAGCAGCTTCTCTCTGATTGGTCAGAGTGTGGGAAAGACTGTGTTGGTTGGTAGTGGTTATATCCAACATGAGGAATAACCTTTATTTACTACATAGCTTCAAGTAGTTCATACAGTTGTCGCTGACAGCCCAGGCTGTGAGTGCTGGTGTTTTGAAGTTTTGGGGGGTTTGTTTTTTCATCTTATTTTTATTATCTACATTTGTATTTTTTAATTAAGCTCCATTTGTCATCATCAAGTTTATGATGAAGAATGGTGCTACATTCTCCAATTTGCCACCACATGAGGATTTACTTACAGTGTACCGTATCTTGGTGCACCTTACAATTATGTATGTATATTAAAATATAGGTATTGTATAACAAAATGATCACATAAATGCATTTGTTTGTTTGTTTGTTTTTAATTCCTAAACATTGGTCGTAAAATCACCTAACTTTTTAAGCCACTTTAAGTCTATAAGTGTTCATTCTAAACAATTTTACAGCTTGTGGCATTATTTAAGTAGAAGTTCTATTTATTAGTGTAAAACAAGTCCCAATACATTTCTAAAGGGACTATGAAAATGGCTCTTCTACTCCAAAGGAGGTTCCTGTCCTCCATAAATTTCCAAAGCTTTTTGAAGTCTGGCCCCTTTAGGTAACACCATCTTTTTACAAAATCTCCAGCAGACTTTTTATAGCACATGAGTTGTGCAATGGCCACTCACACCTCATAAGTATGAGATACTTGTGGGGATGGGCTCTTAGCAGAGTCACTGTGCAAGCAAGAGAATGTTAATAAATTGCAATGAAAAATAGTTACTTTTTGCCAGGATATGTGGTGGTAAGAAATTAGAGTTTATGGGGGCAATTTATGAGACATGAGAAATAGGCCCCTTGATAATCAAACTTGGCAAGCAGTGTCACTGGAATTTTCCTAAAACTAGTGTGTAGCCAACCTAATTGTTCATAAAGTCTCCTAACCCTTCTGGGTGTTCACAATATAACATCCATAACCTCAATCATTGCCAGGAAAACATCCATGTAATGTATAATATTACTTATTGTATGGGTAGCATACTGTGTGTATGACTCCCTAAACTGTAATGACCATTACTAGTGTTTAAATAATAGATTTTGAGTATTTTTTTTGTTATTACACTCAGACATAGAGAGACAATAATAAATCCATATAATATTACAGTGCATGTAGGAATAAAATGTGCATAATAGAAAAACTGAGTGAATTGTACGGATTCTCTTTTTCATCAGCAGGTGATAAGTGTGGTTATCAATTATGCCTCAACAAATGCATGAAAGGGACTCTAATCTCAATATTTGTATGTCTTTGTGTCTGTTTTTATGTTTTGCGTTTTATACCTCTTTACTTTCCAATTAGGGACAAAATGCAAATCAACCCAATCTACAGAAACCTGACGTGTCCAAACCCTATCATCAAAGGCACCCATCTAGAGGGCACTGCTGGCAGGGTGTGCGATCAGTGGAGGTACACATTACAGGGATACCACACGGAGTTGAAATATGCAGTAATAATAGAATTAAAAAAAAGGCACATGGTAAGAACACTTTTGCAGGTAACCAGTGAAAGGAGGGAAACTATCCTGGTCTCATAGGAGCAGTACGGATGGTGTGAGAATGTGGGGAGCACACTAAAGTCCAACGGAAATGTTCCTGCTGAGCCTGATCCTGGTGCTTTGTGCCCAACTCTTTATTCGGCATCATTTTAAAGTCTTATACCAGTTCTGTAAGCAGTAATGAATCAGTTAAATGATTTCAGAAAGTAATACAATAAGGCTATTATTTTGGTTTGTTAGCAAACCAAAAAAGTAAGCAACTGGGCAGAACCATGTTGCACTGCAGGTGGGGCAGATGTAACACGTGCAGAGAGAGTTAGATTTGGGTGGGTTATATTGTTTCTTTGCATTGTAAATACTGGCTGCTTAATTTACACTGCAATTTGGATTTTAGATTGAACACACCCCACCCAAATCTAACTCTCTCTGCACATGTTACATCTGCCCCACATGCTGAGCAATGTGCTTTTGCTCAGTTGCTAACTTTTTTGGTTTGCTAACAAACCTGAATGAGGTCCTAAAAGTCTGGAGACTTCACCAGTGTATGGGAAGCTAGTGGAAATCTTGCATAGTATCAACTTTAGATAAGTACTAGAATTTTTTAACAGATATTTACAGCATGCACTGTGTAAACAATCCTTTCTGTGCCCTTGTTTATATAAATATAGTTCTTTATAAATTAATTAGATAAGTCTTATGGATAAGTTAATAAGTGTCATTGAAAGTCTGTTCATCAAAGAAAGCATGCTTCTTTTTAATGCTAGGTACACACTATGTGATATGTAGTTTGTTCAACCGACGTCCAACATATCACAATGCATCGGCAGGTATGTACAGAAGATATGTTTGTGAATGATGTTGACATATTTTGTCAACCCTGTTGCACAGCTGATGCCGATATATCCTGCAGATATATCGATACTTCTGACTACATGTATGCCCCCTACCAAAAGGCCCATATGCCTGCCCAGGAAGCCCTTATAGGGCTTCACTACCGGCTTCTGTGACCAGACATGTTAGGCAGCTGATGGGTAAGTGTGTATGCACAATATCATATGTACATATCACTTACTAAATCATTGGATTGGTCGGCACATCGGCCAGCGGCCAATCCATAGCTCAGGTGTGGTGTGGCCAAGCATAGATTTCCACTTTATTCTCAAACAAGGGAACCCATTTCAAATGTACTATAAGAAAATTAATTAAAACTAACGTGTTACTACTCTTGATGTAGTAGAATATCTTGATGGTTTACCATCAATAAATACCGTAATTCTTACAGGGCCACTATAGAAAGTGGTTTAAAGAAGCAGTTAATCTGCAAATGTGTATGGAGTGCAGAGACAGGTTATGGTCAATAGTAACTATGCATTTTGATATTTCAATACATTTCCTCATTGTCAGATCTATTTTACTAATGGTCACATTCTATGTACAGTATATAAATATCAAACATATGTTTTCTCTAATATGTACTTTCTTCTGATCTTATATGTGCTCATGAAATTATTATAAAGAAAAAAATGTTTTAAAGAAGAAAAAAATGTATTGTAGGATGTTCTTTAGATTGTAAGCTCTCTTGAGCATAGCCATCCTTGATTGCAGGGGAAACAGGAAGGAAAGGAGGGGGTGTGCAGTTGTTACATACAGTACTAAGAGGTTTTTGAGTGCTAATAATTAATCTACAGTGTAGTTGCATGGTCATAAAATTGCTGTAGCTACAGCTATCTTGATACAAACATCCTTTATGAATAATTATCTTACCGTAATAGCCTGTTACTTTAAATGTGCTTTAGAACCAGGCAGTACAAAATGCATTGGCTACAAAGTTCTGTTTACGCTCTAAGGTCACACCGATGACCCAACTCTGCACTGTGTAAATACTGTACAAGACGATACTCATTTATGTTTCATATGACTTAATTCACTTAATGAAGAGTTTCACACATGATGGGAGATGCAACAACAAAAAGCAGCTTTGTATTGTATTGTATTATTATAAATAATGTTACTAAGGAGATTCATTAGGCTGAAATGTTGTTTTACTTCACATTTTAATTTTTTAAGATAGTAAATTGTATAAATTTCCCTATTTAAATAAACAGTCATTTTCATTTATTAATTATTGTCACAATTTCAATTTACAACACAATAGGAAGCATCAAAAATGTCACCGAAAAATGTTCCATGAAAAGAAATGACTTCCTCTGTAGCTACAAAAATACATTATTTTATTACAAAAGGTCATTTATGAAGCTTAAAAAAAAAATCAGTTCTTCATACTTGCTTGGCTAGCACATTCCAAGGTCCTTGCACTGCACCAGGGAGTAGATGAAAGTACAATTGGGAAGTCAAAAATATGTCACATTAAATCTATAGCACGTGATCCAAACAGATCATTTCACATAATAAAACTGGGTATTCAACCAAACTCCTTCTACTGGGTGGTGCACTCCTATAAATGCCTCTATCTTTGCATGCAGGTTTTTGCAATTCCCAGTAAATTGTAGTGACATCAAAAAAAAACATATGGACTGCTTAGTTACACATTTAAACAGTAATAGAGGTAAGAAATGGGCTCTTCATCCTCTGTTAAATTGCCCCCAAATAATGTCTATCCTGACCCACTGTTAGCAAATTAATGAAACTTAGAGGATGTTGGATAGATTTAGTTAAGGAGAAGGAAGGATGAAATGTATCTTTCTTGTAGATAATTATACAAACTGACGACAAAAAGAAGTTACAGTATAAGAGATAGAAGACATAGATGTTCTGTAATGTGCAGGCCATGTACCAAGATGCTATTCAGCAGATTCAAATAGAGAAATGATGCAATGCCTCAGAAGACAATGGTTCTGCCTTCTAGCAGTTAGATACAGGTCTTTTTAAAGAACAAATATTAATCTAGATATAAGCGAACACTGATGCACTGGAGTGGAACTGAAATTACTTTCCTATTGAGTTAGAGGATTAAGTGGTAAGGTCAGAAAGTGTGACTGCTGGTTCGTCAGTCAGAGAGAAATAGATTTCTTTACTTCAAAAGACACAAAGTGAACATTATGGACCTAATTTTATCTGATTCAAAAGAACTACTTGTCTTGGTTTAGTTCCAGTGCACAGTGGTTTGGAAAATCTAATTGTGATGATCTTGGCCATATAGTGGTATATTGAGCTAGAAGCGACAATTGGATTTGCTAACTTTGTAATTGTGGTTTATTTTTACTATATAGAAGCATTAGTAATTACGGGGGGCCCACACGCCAGCTGTTGAGAAGGATAAAGTCTCAACCACAGGCAGGGGTGTATCTAGGGGTCCGAGCGCCCCTGGCAAAGTAAGGGACTGGCGCCCCCCCATATTTGAAATAGGGAAGGTGCATGTGCAAAAAAGGGACATGATCTTGTGGGAAAGGGGCACGACCATACAATATTTCCCCCAATTCAAATTGCACTACACAGTAGTAACCCTTATACACATCATGCCCACACAGTAGCAGTTCCCTTTACACATTATGCCCACACAGTAATTCTTATAACACTGATGAGACATCAGCAGTGCCTGGCCTGGCTGAGGACGCAATGCCACCCAAGGTCAGGTAGTATAATCAAATAGTAGTGCAAAGAAGTGCAGTGCAGCGCACTACCCAGTGGTGCAAGTAGAAAAAAATATTAGTGGTACTGTGTGCGCGTGCCGAAGGTGTGGCTAATGAAAATGGGGGCGTGATACACATATGACCCCAATACTGCAGTGCCAGATACACATATGCCCCCAATAGTGCCAGATTCACATATGCCCCCACAGTGCCAGATACACATATGCCCTCACAGTGCCAGATACATACATGCCCCCACAGTTCCATATATGCCCCCACGGTGCTAGATATGCTCCCACAGTGCCAGATATACATATTCCCCCACATTGCCAGATACGCCCCCACGTTGCCAGATACACCTGCCCCCACAGTGCCAGATAAGCCTCCACAGTCATATAGTCATAGTCCCCATCCCCCTCCCAGCACATAGACATAGTACCCTCCCAGTAAATAGCCATAGCCCCCACCTCCCCAAGCAATAGCCTTAGTCCCCCCGGCACATAGCCGTAGTCTCCACCTCTCCCAACACAGTCATACAGTAGTCCCCACCTCCCTCCCTTCACATAACAATAGTTCCCTGCCAACATAGGTAGCCATAGTCCCCCTCCCTGCACATAACCATAGTCCCCACCCCCCTCATAGCACATAGCTGTAGTCTGCCCTTAGCACATAGTAGTAGTCTTCCCCACTCCCGGTACATACATAGACTCCCCACACAACACATAGTCCTAGTCCCCACCCCACAACACCCATGGTGTCCGGCACTGCACCAAACTATGTGAAGAAACTGAAAAAAAAACTACAGCTCCCAGCAGCCCTTGCCTCCGGAGCTCCTGACAGCAAAGTTTGCTGGGAGTTGTAGTTTATTTTCAGTTTCTTCCCTATAGTGCATTGCGGTGCCGGACACTGGCGCCAGCTCCTGCCTGCTGAGCGATCCTCCACCCTCCATCCCAGGCAATGCACAGGCAGCTCGGCACAGCAGGTATTGATAGACACTACGGCTTAAGGGATTCCACCCACTGGCCGAAGGTGGCACCATTGGGCGGCGCCCCCTGCTCAACTGGCGCCCCTGGCGAGTGCCATCCTGGCCAATGGGTAGATACACCCCTGACCACAGGATGTCTTGATGACCCTGCATAACAGTAATATTTACTGATCATTTACCAGCATCAGTATTGACATATGTTAAAGTTCTGGGTAGGTAGTAAGATTGTAGCCTTCCTCTGCAGATAGGAATTGTATCAATGTGTTCCTATTTTAATGCAGTATCTCTTATGTATATCATTGTAAATACAGAAAGTATATGAAATACTGCCTTTTTGAGGCAGCATATTTGTGCAACATTATGAGAAAGAATATCACATCTTATAATGTGACCTGAGCAAAGGTATGGGGACAGCCTCACCTTGACAACCAGCTATATAAATAGATGTTTTCTGTGAGTTGCATCTTGTACTCCTGGGTGTATAATCAGAACCACATAGTGCTGTGTAGCAGTCATTTTAAGCATGATTTCTAGTATATTCTTTAGGACATATATTATTTGCCATAGGGCCTAATTCAAGGTTAATTGCAAAACATTTTCATCTAATGGGCAAAACCATGTGCACTGCAGGGGGGGGGGGGGGGGGGGGGCAGATATAACATGTGCAGAGAGAGTTAGATTTGGGTGGGGTGTGTTCAAACTGAAATCTAAATTGCAGTGTAAAAATAAAGCAGCCAGTATTTACCTTGCACAGAAACAATATAACCCACCCAAATCTAACTCTCTCTGCACATGCTATATCTGCCACACCTGCAGTGCACGTGGTTTTGCCCATTAGAGGAAAATGTTGTTTAGCAATCAACCTTGAATTAAGCCCATAATAGAGAGATTATGGTCTAATAGACACTTTATTTTATGCATAAATTCTAAACTTATTTATTGTTGTGCTATATACCTTTTGATAAGTGCACAGGAACTACTATATTGTATTGTATCTACGTTATTTGTGATTGGTGATAATCACACCCAGTTCCAGCAGCATTTCTAAGCGGGGTGCCAGGTGTTTAAGTATTTATATCTATAAAGTAGAGACTTTTTACTAGGGATGAGCGGGTGAACCGAACTCACCCGAACCTTCGATCCGGGACGGGATACGAGACCGGCTCTGGACTTCCCGCATTACTCGGATCCCAAAGCGAGAACGAATGTTATCTTCCAACTGTCAGATTCTTGCAGGTTTTGGATTCTATATAAGTCCCGTACAACGGCGCCATCTTAACTCCGGCTGTGGACAGTGTACTGGACGGACGTGTCCTTCTCCAGTACTGTGTTGTCTGGTGTGGTGTGAGGCGGGTGCTTTGTCTGCTGTATCTGAAAGGGGTTCTCTCTCTGTTTGCTGTATCTAAAAAGGGGTACTCTGTCTGCTATATTTTAAAGGGGTGCTCTCTCTGTCAGCTGTATCAGAAAAAGGGGTGCTCTACTGTATCTAAAAAGGGGTACTCTCTCACTGCTCTATCTGAAAGGGGTGCTCTCTCTGTCTGTCAGTCTGCTGTATCTGAAAAAGAGGTGCTATCTCTGCCTGCTGTATCTGAAAGGGGTGATCTGTCCATCCATCCAGGTCTCTGCCCCAATGTAAAATTAAAATAATAAAAGCTAAAAACAAAAAGCCTAAAATTATAATTATAAAAAATATATATATGTTTTTGTTTGTGCTGTACCCCAGTGTACTATACAATTTTTATTTCATTTTCACAAGTACTGTGACACTGATGGTCAGACCGTAGTATATTAGTTCCTACTCATACACTTATTGTGCGACAATGTCGGTGAAGGTCAATCACAGTGTGTAATTATATATATATTTCTGACTCATTTGTGCGACACTAGTTCTGCCAGTGTGTGACATAAAAAAATAATACATATATTTTGATTTAAATTAATATTTTGTGCTTTGTCATCCCAGTATACATCCAGGGACTGCAGCTGCTCCGTCCATCTAGGGGTGTTCTGTCAGTCCACCCAAAATAAAAGACATATTTTTTTTTATATTTTGTGCTGTATCCTCCCAGTATACATCCAGGCGTGTTCCGTCCATTTCAGGGTGCTGTGTCCATAGCTCATATTCTTATGTTATAACTTATTTTCCTATTTTCTTAATTCTTATCCCCACATTGTGATTCATTCAAATTAAAATTAAATTAAATTAATATAACTAAACTCTCCACATTTGTGTATTGAACCTTCTGCATATCATAGATATCATTGAGGAACAGAAGAACGTGATCAAAAATAAATTAAAATCATGATTACAGTATCTAAAATATTGTTTTTTTATTCTTCTTTGCCTAAATCATCTTTTTTTTCCACACTTGTATAGCGAACCTTCTGCATATCAAAGAAAATTTTGAGGAACAGAAGAACTTGATCCTAATTTTAAAATATTTTTAACAGATGATTACAGCATTTAAAAATATATTGTTAACTGCCATAAGCTTAGCTTATTCATCCAACTACCTCAATGCAACCTTTTGGCCTAAACTGGATAAAAATAATATTGTGAGCTATAAGGTGTTTAGAATAGACTGGAAATGTGTGGAATGAATGTTATTGAGGTTAATAATACTGTAGGAACAAAAACACCTCCAAATTCTGTTATTTTAGCTGTTTTTATGATGTAAAAAAAAAATACAGATCCAAAACCAAAACCCGCAAGGGCAGTTTTGACAAAACTAATACAGATCCAAAACACGAAGGAGATACAGATCCAAAACCAAAACACCAAACCCAAAAAAATGGCCTGGAGCACACCCCTACTTTTTACAGAACCTCAGATTGGATACATGAAAGACAAACAGGAGGAGATCATAGTGTACCCACAAAAATTTGTATGGTTTACACTATGATCTCCTCCCATTTGTCTTTCATGTGTCCAGTCTGAGGTTTGGTAGACAAAGGTGGAGGCATCATACTAAGTTTATTTGTACATACAAATTGGAGGAATCAGTATGATTTTACGACACGTAAAAAGTCTTGTTTTGTGAAGATTTATTTCTGTATCTCCTTCATGTTTTGGATCTGGATTGGTTTTGCCTAAACTGCCCTTGTGGGTTTTGGTTTTGGATCTGTATATTTAAAAATAAATAAATCACAACCACAGCTAAAATCACAGAATTTGGGCCTGTTTTTGTTCCTCAAGTATTATTAACCTCAATAACATTTATTTCCTGTCAGTTCCTCTCTATTCTGACCATTTCACAGCTCACAATATTCATTTCATCCAGTTTAAGACAAAAGATTGCATTGAGGTAGCTGGATGAATAAGCTAAGTGACAGCGGTTAGCAGCAAACATGTAGCATTCAACAATATATTTTTAAATGCTGTAATCATCTGTTATAATTATTTTCAAATTAGGATCAAGATCTTCTGTTCCTGAAAGATATCTTTAACATGGAGAAGGTTCGCTAATCATCATTTGAAATTATTTTCAAATTAGGATCAAGATCTTCATTTCCGAAAAGATGTCTTCTACATGGAGAAGGTTCAAATTATTTTCAAATTAGGATCAAATTCTTCTGTTCATGAAAGATATTTTTGACCTGGAGATGGTTCGCTATTCGAATGTGAAGAGTTTGTCAGAAGATATCGTGCAGTGTTTGACTTGCTTGCACCATTGCACAGAGATGTTTTGGGCCTATATCGGAGCAGGCTCATTGAAGCCAATTTGTGTCCAATCTTATGTGAACCAAGTTTAACTAACCATCTAAAATATGATCATCTGCGTGACATCTACAGAGAACCTGTCGCTAACACACAGTGTGTGCAGCTATTTTGTGCCACATCCTCCTGAATATTAACAGACCATAAATGGCTGCTCCCAGTGTGAATAAGTGACAGCTAAGCTATATATTTTTTGTACATCTAATAGAAAGGTGGTGGCATTGTTTGTGGAGGTGCGAATAGTACACACTGTGAACAGATGTTGGGATAATGGGACCAAGATTTGCTGTTGTACATCAGTGAAAAGTACAGATCGTAATATTGGTAACTGAGCGCTTGAAATAATATTTATGTGAATGCAAAACCTGTGAAATAAAAATGGTAATTTTTTTATGTTTACAGCTCTTACTAACTGAATTTGTGATAAAGTCCACTGTTTAAAACGGGTTCCAATGTATTTGTTGTTGGTGTATAGGTGGGAGAAGAGACAGGTACTTACCATTTACCAAACTACTCATACATAATAATATTTCTCCTCTTCCACATTTAATTTCATCTCTCCTGCATGCTCTTTAATGTTTTAGGTACATAGGGGGTTATTCAGAGTTGTTAGCAAACCAAAAAAGTTAGCAATTGGGCAAAACCATGTTGCACTGCATGTGGGGCAGATGTCACATGTGCAGAGAGAGTTAGGTTTGGGTGGGTTATATTGTTTCTGTGCAGGGTTAATACTGGCTACTTTATTTTTACACTGCAATTAAAATTTTAGTTTGAGCACACCCCACCCAAATCTAATGCTCTCTGCACGTTACATCTGCCCCACCTGCAGTGCAACATGGTTTTGCCAAATTGCTCACTTATTTTGGTTTGCTAACATCTCTGAATAACCCCCATAATTATGTATAATTTTAAAAAATGTTCACTGTTGTTCATATAGTTTATCTTTCTTACATGTTGAGATTCTACACTAAGCTACAGTTTGTGGACGAACAGAGAGTCCAGATTTTCTCTTTGTTAATTTGAAAAATATATTTAAAAATTAAAGAAATACAAAGAAATAAAGTTATTTCTTCAGAAATCATAAATATTATTTAATTCTTTTTTTTTTAGAAGTCACATAAGGTATAATCAAAAATTTTCAATGTTTTTCTAATTTTATCCGTACAATACTTAGGCTTACCTATACAAGATTTTTATTGTTGGCCAAGGTTACTGCTGATAGCAACAGTATTGCTGGCGGTAATTCTTTGTTACTGCTGGCAGTAGTTTTTTAGAACTTTTATAAACTGTTCCATGTTTATTCATTATCGGGTTCTAGACCCAATAATTCTAATTTCTTATCGCAGCAATAAGAAGTTAAAGATTGCCTGGATGTTAGGAACAGGAAAATTACATCTCCAAAAAGGACCGCACTTCTCTTGGGAAATTCCATTATTAGAGGAATACATCTGGGAAATGCAAATGAAGTAGAGAAACAAGTAAAGTGCTTACCTGGAGCCACAGCACAGACAGTGCCATTTCTTGCGGTGGGCTAGCGCCTGCCGCGGCACTTTTGTATGCTCCGGGTGCTCCCCCTCCTCCCCTTCATTATTACTCCACTCGCGGGCCGGAGTTTCACAAAATGACTTGTTTGCATTGTGACATCATGATGCAATGCGTCATTTTGCGAGACTCCGCCCCCTGAGTGGAGTAAAAATGATGGTGAGAAGGGGGAGCACCCGGAGCTGAGACACTGTCTCAAAGCTCCGCCTCCTCCTGCCTGTAATCAGGGTGATGATGGCGGAGCAGGTCTCTCCTCAGCTGCTGCCGGCCTCCTGTCACGCAGCGCTGCAGCCAGGGCCGGTGCTAGGGTGTTCGGCGCCCCCCTACAAACTATAAATTTGTGCCCTCCCATATTCTTTGGAGCTCTTGGAAAAGGGGTGTGGTCTCACAAATAAGGGGCATGGCCACACAATAGTACCCCCATTTAAAATTACGCCACAATGTAGCACAATCTTATTCATCTTATACGTAATGCCCCACCTGTAGTAGTAGCGTCCTTATATGTAATGCACCCCAGTAGTAGTAGCATCCTTATACATGATGCCCCCCCAGTAGTAGTAGTAGTATCATAATACATAATGCCCCCCAATAGTAGTAGCATCCCTATATATAATGCACCCCCAGTAGTAGTAGTAGCGTCCTTATACTTAGTGCACCCCCAGTAGTAGACGCATCCTTATACGTAATGCCCCCCCCCCCCCAGTAGTAGTAACGTCCTTATACATAGTGCACCCCCCAGTAGTAGAAGCATCCTTATACGTAATTCCCCCCTAGTAGTAGTAGCGTCCTTATACATAATGACCCCTCAGTAGTAGTAGCTTCCTTATACGTAATGCCCCTCAGTAGTAGCATCCTTATACGTAATGCCCCCCCAGTAGTAGTAGCATTGTTATACGTAATGCCCCCACAGTAAAAGTAGCGCCCTTGTACATAATGCCCCCAAGTAGTAGTAGCTTCCTTATATGTAATGTGCCCCCAGTAGTAGTACCGTCCTTATACATAATGCCCCCCCAGTAGTAGTAGTGTCCTTATATGTAATGCCCCCTGTAGTAGCGTCCTTAAACATAATGCCCCACCATACACACACACACACACACACACACACACACATACCCACCATGCACACACACACACACACACACACACACACACACACACACACACCATACACACACACCCCCACCATACACACACACACACACACACACACACACACACACACACCATACACACACACATATACATTTCTCTCCCACTCTCCACTTACCAAGTCTAGCTGGCCGTCACTGCAGTGCTTACTCTCCCACTGTTCAGCTGCCTGGTCCCATGTATATCCGCCCCTCTATCCTGTATAGCTCCACCCCTTGTGTCGTTGTAGCTCTGCCCCCTTTTCAGGACCCGCACTGCACACAGCCACTGTCACAGGTGATTGGGGGGGGAGTGGGCTTTTCATGCTGCCAGCGTCGCTGCCTGTCATACAGTGACAGGCCCAGCAGCTGGCAGCAGCAGTAGGTGGGACAGGATGGCCCAGCAGCAGGGAAGGGATGCAGAGCAGGGGGAGTGCCTCTCCGTCCCAGCGCCTCCCTGCACTGCATCTCTTCGCTGAGCGGGTAGCGCCGGGCTTGGCTGCAGCTGTCTCCCCATCACCACACAAGTAGCAGCAGCCTCTCCTCTCCTACTGCCCATACTGTGCTCTAATCACCCTCCAGACACCGCCGCTGTGCCTGCACTGTAATGAGGAGCGGTGGTGCCGGCAGCCTGAGAGAGGGGACGGCACCGGACTGTCTCTGCCTAAGCCTCTGTCAGCATTATGTGCTCTCTCCCTCTCAGCTGCCGGAACGCGCTGCTCCCTTTCCCACCTGCCTCCAGGGTCACGTGACGCTTCTAGCACCTTCTCTAAGCACTGGCCAACAATCTATACATACATCAATAAACCCTAGGTACATGTATAAATGATGAATTACACACACATTGTTATACAATATACACACATACACAGTGCTTAAAGTGGTCGTAGAGAGGTGGTGGAACTCAACCCCCCCCCCCCCGCGCCCATGCAATAAAGGCATTGCACATGCCATAGGCGCGCACCCCCAAAAGGGGGCATGGTCTAACAAGAAAAGGGCATGGTCACACAATAGTAATAATGCCCACAGTAGTAGCACCCCCAATACACATAATGCCGACAGTAGTAGCACCCCGTAATACACAATGCCCACAGCAGTAGCGCCCCTTTTACAATGCCCACAGTAGTAGTGCTCCTTATGCAATGTCCACTGTACTGGTAGTGCCCACAGTGGTAGTGCACCTTATATAGAGCCCATAGCAGTGGTGCCCCTTATGCAATGCCCCCAGTAGTAGTGCCCCTTATGTCCCCAGGAGTGATGCCCCTTATGAAGTGCCCCCTTTACAATGCCCTCATTAGTAGTGCCCCCATTAGTAATGCTCTTAATGGTAATGCCCCTGTGTAGTATTGCCCCCAGTAGTAATGTCGCCTGTAGTAATGCCCCCAATCGTTTAGCCCCATGTAGTTTAGCCCCATGTAGTTTGCCCCAAGTAGTAATGCCCCCAGTAGTAATGCCCCCAGCAGCAGCAAGAAAAGATGGTGAGGTGGATGTCATTGTCCACGTAGGGACAAATTACCT
The DNA here is from genome assembly GCF_028390025.1 of Pseudophryne corroboree. Classification (NCBI taxonomy): domain Eukaryota; kingdom Metazoa; phylum Chordata; class Amphibia; order Anura; family Myobatrachidae; genus Pseudophryne; species Pseudophryne corroboree. The sequence goes on from NC_086446.1 coordinate 245,500,916, forward strand.
GGCTACTGCTGAACTCATGGCCATAAAAGATGAATTTAGGAAGTTAAGTACTGCTCTGAAGCAGGTGGCAACCACTGTAACTTTTTCAGAAGTATTGCCAGTACACAGAGGGGAAGACAGAACTAATTGCATCAGAAACTTCAATGTTTGGCTAAGGACATGGTGCAATGAGGAGAGATTTGGATTTATAGGCCATAGTCACACCATCTGGCAAGATAGGAGTGTATACAAAAGTGATGGCCTGCACCCATCTTCAAAGGGAATGAGAATACTAATTGAACAGTTTGGATGCTTCATCAAGAACTATTTAAACTAACAGAGGGGGGCAGTGATCCAAATAGGAATAAAGCAATCTGGTCTACCAACACAGAGGTATTGTTTCTGCAGGCAAAGAGAATAGGAAGCATATCCACAGAAGGTAATAATCATGGGAGACTTTAATCTTCTTGATGTAAACTGGGAGGTGTCTGTTGCTAGTTCCACTAGAAGTAGGGACATTTTGAATTGTTTGCAGGGAGCATCCCTCCACCAATTGGTGAGGGAGCCCAGTCGGAAAGATGCAATATTAGACTAAATACTTACAAATGGAGGCAGAATATCTGATGTAAAAGTGTGTGAAAACCTGAAATCCAGTTATCATCAAACAGTATGGTTCAAACTAAAGACAGAGAGTGACTCATGCCATACAAAAAGGAAGGTGTTAGATTTTAGGAAGGTTGATTTTGTAGGGATGGGAAAATGTGTAAGCATTTCTTTGGCAGAGTGGAGGTACTTGGAAGGAGTGCAGAAGAGGTGGGACACATTAAAAAGTGCAGGAAATATAAGCAGGTACAAAATAATGAAGACAAAGAGATATATCATGTTAGACAGAAGGAGACTAAGAAGGTAATCAGATGTGCAAAGGCACAACCTGAGGAGAAAATGGCTCAGTCAGTGGTAAAGAAGGCAAAATGTTTTTTAGGTATATAAGCGAAAGGAGAAAAACAAAACACAGAATATTAAGACTAAAGACAAAGACTGGGAGTCTTGTTGAGGAAGACAATGTAATAGCAGATCATCTTAATTATTTTTGCTCAGTTTTCACTACTGAAAGAGACGGGAATGGGCCACAGTTAAGTTGCAAGGATATTCAGAAAAATGAAACAAACACATTTACAGAGGAGAAGGTCCTAACAGAACTCTCAAAGCTGAAAGTGGATAAGTCAATGGAGCCAGATGGGATACATCCAAGGACACTACAAGAGCTTAAAGGAGTGCTGGTAGCACTGTTAACAGAATTATTCAATTAGTCACTAGCTACAGGAGTAATTCCAGAGGACTGAGAAAGAGCGAACATAGGGGGTCATTCCGAGTTGATCGCTCGCTAGCAGTTTTTAGCAGCCGTGCAAACGCTATGCCGTCGCCCACTGGGAGTGTATTTTAGCTTAGCAGAAGTGCGAACGGTTGTATCGCAGAGCGGCTACAAAACTTTTTTGTGTAGTTTCAGAGTAGCTCAAAACCTACTCAGCGCTTGCGATCACTTTAGACTATTCAGTTCCGAATTTGACATCACAAACCCACGCATCTTCGCCCAGCCACGCCTGCGTTTTTCCTGGCATGCCTGCGTTTTTCTGCACACTCCCTGAAAACGGTCAGTTGCCACCCAGAAATGCCCACTTCATGTCAATCACTCTGCGGCAAGCAGTGTGACTGAAATGCATCACTAGACACTGTGTAAAACTACATCATTCGTTGTGCCTGTACGTCACGCGTGCGCATTGCGCCACATACGCATGCGCAGAACTGCCATTTTTTAGCCTGATCGCTGCGCTGTGAACAAATGCAGCTAGCGATCAACTCGGAATGACCCGCCTAGTCCCACTGCACAAAAGTGGAAGCAAGGAAAAGGCAAGCAACACCGAACTGTGAGCCTTACATCAGTAGTTTGGAAACTGATGCAAACCTACATCAGTATTAGGGAAATTAATGCAAACACTCTTAAAAGAAAGAGTAGTAGCTTATCTCAAATCCAGCAATTTACAGGATCCCAAACAGCATTGATTCACTGGGGGGAGATCATGCCAAACAAACCTTATTACTTTTTTGACTGTGTGACTAAAGTAATAGATACAGGTGGAGCCATAGATATAGCTTATCTAGACTTTAGTAATGCTTTTGACACTGTACCACATCGCAGACATTCTAAATAAACTCAAAAGCTTGGGACTGGATCCTAAAATGGTTGAATGGATAAGATCTTGGTTGCAGGATAAAAATCAGAGAGTTGTAGTAAATGGAGTGTATTCACATGAGGGGAATGTTACCAGTGGAGTACCCCAGGGATCTGTACTTGGACCAGTGCTTTTTAATATCTTTATAGGTGACATTGCAAATGGCATTAAAGGGAAAGTATGCCTTTTTGCAGATGACACAAAGGTATGCAACAGGGTGGACACACCAGGAGGGGTAAAACAAATGATTGAGGATCTAGGTAGACTAGAGAAATGGCCAAGAGCATGGCAATTACAGTTTAATGCCAAAAAATACTAAATCATGCACTTGGGTCTCAAAAATCCAAAAGCTAAATAGAGTATTAATGGCACTATACTGGAAACTACTGAGGAGGAAAGGGATCTAGGAGTCACTATTTCAGGTGACTTAAAGGCAGGTAAGCACTGTTACAAAGCAATGAGGAAGGCTAGTCAGATGCTTGGTTGCATAGATAGAGGAATCAGCAGCAGAAAGAAGTAATCATGCCACTGTATAGGTCGTTGGTACGGCCTCATCTAGAATGGGTGTGATTCATACGGTCGACAGTGTCTAGGTCGACCACTATTGGTCGACAGTAACTAGGTCAACATGGTTTGACATGACAGAACATCGACATGAGTTTAAAAAAAATGTTGGTGACCAGGAACCCCAATTAGTGCACCGTGTCCACTCGCATGGCTCATTTCGCTCGCCATGCTTCGGGCAAAGTGCCTAACTCTGCTACTGCTGCGCTCGTTACAGGTTACCATTCCCAATTGTAGTCCACGTGGAACGTAAAGCATGAAAAAGTTCAAAAAATGGAAAAAAGTTCGACTTTCTGTAATGTCAACCTAGAACATGTCGACCTAGAGACCATGTCGACCTAGAGACCATGTCGACCTAGAGACCATGTCGACCTAATTTCTGCTGACCAATAGTGGTTGACCTAGACATTGTCTCCCCTTAGTGTGGTCGACCTAGAGACTGGATACCATCTAGAATACTGTGTTCAGTTATGGAGGCCATATATTCAGAAAGATATTAAAACATTAGAGACTGTACAAAGAAGGGCAACTAAAATGGTGCATGGCCTACATCACGAAACATGCCCAGAAAGACTAACCAATCTCAATATGTATAGTTTGGAGCAGAGAAGGGAAAGGGGGGACATGATAGGGAACATTCAAATATATTAAGGGTTTTAACAAAGTAAAGGAGGGAGACATTCTTCAAATGAAGAGAAGCAATAGGACACAAGGAGACTGGAGGGTGCGAGGTTCAGGGGAAAGTTGAGGAAAGATTACTTCACAGAAAGGGTAGTGGACAAGTGGAATAGCCTACCACCAGAGGTGGTAGAGGCTAAGACAGTAGAGCAATTTAAACATGCATGGGATAGACATAAGGATATCCTTACAAAGAAATAAGGATCAGATAAGGTTTGAGGTAAATTTATTGTAAAAAAGGGGCAGACTAGATGGACCAAGTGGTTGTTATCTGCCGTCACATTCTATGTTTCTATGTATTAAAATACATACACTCCAATAGAAGCCCGTCCCCGTGGTGTTTAGAAGTGAAGTGATTTCTATAATATTAGAAGGGAACATGAAAATAAAATAAAACAACGGCCGGGAAGTAATGAAGTCTGAGTTTGGCGGCTGTGCAGGATGCAGACATTTTTTTCAAGTGGCAATCATGTACAAGGCTAAACCATGTCTTGTACATTATTGCCACTTTAAAAAAAGTATTGAGTTCAGACAGCAACCCACACGGCCGCCTAACTAGGACTTCATTACATCCTGCCCAACTAGTTTATTACATCAGATCCATACAGGCGGTCAGTTGCACTGTTTAAAAAAGCTGAAGAAGTTAAGTTAGTGCTATAGTATGGGGTGCTTGCAGGGGAAGCAGATCCACTGGCTGTTCTCATGATGATTATCACCTATCCATCAAGAGATTGTCTAAGGCAAGATGTGTCAGTTATACACGTTTCAGATGAGGTGCAGAGCTGTCTCCAGCAATGTGTCAGGGTGTTCTCATGTATTCCTGTCTCCCAAATAGAGGTAAGTATCACCAATACAGCAGCCCCCCCCCCCCCCCCCCCCTCGTTCCATCATATTAAAGTAGTCAGATGATCAAATGTATAAAAAAAAAAAAAGGGATAATATTGGACAATATTTATCTGGCAGGGATGGTGAGATAGAGATACCCACTCCAAAAACACAGCAAAGCCTCCATATGTTAAGAGAATTTCTGGGCCCATGGGAAAAAGTAAAATATGTACTATATAATGAACTAGTAAAAATACAGTGGGTGCAATTACAAATATAAAAGATTTGTTATGACATAACAAAAGTTTATCTTAGCTTATGTTGCTGTATGTGGAGCAGTGTTGCTCACTGGGGAGATGTAGGCTGCCTCACTATCCAGGAGATGCAGTCTCCCGTATGCCCAGCAGTTTCAGTTGGCAAGGTACATGCACACACAGCGTTCTTATGTAGCTACTGCCGCAGCCTGCTCTGGGTATGTCTGGTCTTACCATCTTGCCATCTGTCTCAGTGTAACCTGCCAGCGGTCAGCTCCACTCCCACAGTCTTCCTCTCTCTCTCTCTTGCCCCGCCCCTATTCCCTTGCCCCTGGTCCCCTTTGTTCCCCCAATGCTTTTCTTTGCCTCTTCTCTAGCTTCCCAGACGAGGGAAGGGAGGCGGTATTAATCAAAAGATGTTAAAGTGACCTTCTCAGCACACACCCTCAAACTCGGTGCACGGAGCACAGAATCAGGGGCAGATCAAGAGGGGGGGGGATGCAGTCTTCATACCCCTCCCCGCCCCTTAGCGGTGTATGTCCTCAGTAAGCTCTGGTACTATGCCAGAGTACTGCACATTTGCCAGTCTCCAGGAAAATAGGGCAGGCACAATTTCTGTGATGATTTCTGTAAAGCGCATACATTGATCCCTGGAAACATGGCATCTGCGCCATCTTCTTAGGGATACAGATGAGCCACGGTCATCCATCCTCCATATGGTGTGTAATGGGAAAAAGGAGTCACATTATATATTCCTGGTCACAGGGTGGCATTGTTGGTCGCACGGTGGTGTATACAGTTGCAGTGTAAAGAATTGAATCTCCGGCAAGTGCAGTACTGGTGTTTGTCCACCAGGGGATGCTTTTGAAAACTGCCATTGCGCATTTGTAGTCTCCAATGTAAAGTCAGCTGATGCTTGTGTGGCATACTGGAATGTTAGGAGACAACAGATTTTGTAAAGTTCCAAAAGCCTTTTGATTCTTATCAGTGAGTGGGAAAGTTTATGGCCCCAAAACCAGTTCTGGCAGACCCTGCAACAAGTTTATTAAAGGTTACGTTTTAACTCATTAAAATCATGTCAAACTCATTATACAAAAATTTTAATCTAAAAGAGTGCTCCCAAAAAGCAATCTACTTCTAGTGTTGCTTTCTTGCAACAAATATTTGGTTATTAAATTTGGTTTACAATTGCGGGAGCACCTCCAGCTTTTTGAATTTCAAATCCAATTGGGACATATAGTGACTAGCTGGTTTCGAGAATCTGAAGTGTTATTATTACAATATATTATTATTATTATTATATGTCCAGTGAGGGATATGAATACAACATTGTAGACCCTGCAACATGTAAGAGGTTAGGACAGGAAGTGTAGGGGTTTTTAGGACAAGGAACAAGACACAGGCTAGAATTCAGTGTGAGCTGAGGACAGAGATGGAGGGCACAGGCTAGTGTCCAGGGGAAACGCAGTCTGGGGACTGTGGAACAAGCATGGTACTCCACAGTCCCTGGCATTATAGAACAGCATGTAGGTGCTGCTAGGAAGAGCAAGAGATATCCAGATTTGCAGTGTGAGAGCCACAGTATGCAAAGTACAGTGGAAGGAACCAGGAACAAAGGCATCTTCAGGGGTACCCAAGAAGCAGGATGGGAGGTGTGAGTCTGCGGGAGAGGACGACCTGGGTGAGTGGTAGGAAACCACGTTTGGCGGAAGGCCCCCAGTAACGTGTCCATGAGAGATCCCGTTTAGATAGAGCCCCTAGGGAATGGGGGAGAGCACACTTAAATGAATCTCAGTTTGCGGTCGCCGCACTACTGATTCCCAGAGACTGCGCTGGTATGTACTGTACTGTAATGCTGTCACATCACTGTAAATGCTGTTATTGCCAGTGAAGCAAATAAAAGGAGATGTAACTTGATGTAACCCATATGAATATTGCGCTGGAGAGGAGAACAAGGAGTTAAATGTTATTGTCGTGATAACTCTGACTGAACTGTGAATAAACTGCTTGCTTATGTGATGAAACGGCCTGGCGTGCAATGCTTTTAAAATCACTGATGACCTGGCCCTGCCCGGCTATCACACTTGCGGTTTATGAATGCCCTTTTAAGAGGCTTTTTTATTTACATCTCAAATGTACAGTTTAACATAGCATGTTACAGTACAGTATGTTGGATATATGTTTTACATTTGTAAGCCTTGCCACTATAACTGTTGTTTTATTACACACTGCAACTTGTACTATGCCTGTGCTGTGGTGCTCACAATCACTTACAGTAACTACCAGTATCAGCACAGAAAAAAGTATTTTTGCATTGGCCTGAATGTGCATTTTTTGGCCATGAAAATGACATTGAAAAGTACTGTACACTGGCACAGCACAGTAAAAAATAAAAAATAAAAAATAATTTCCATCAGGGACATCACTTTGTCACTGCAGGTGTGAACAGTTTGTCTTGTGTGGCTGTCTTGGCTTGTTAGCATCAGCAATACTTAGCATCAGGGACGTGCAGTCAGGGGAGACAGTGCCTCCCCTGTGATTAATTATTAAAATAATACAAAGTAAATACTTATGACACATATTCTGTGTCATAAGTATCATCTTTATTCTAGTCTAATAATTTTTACTCATTAAATTAGTTTGGGAGGCACCATAGTGAATGGCATCGAGGATCAAGCGGGGGGCGGGGCCAAGAACTGGGCTTTAAAAGCCTATTGAAATAAGGGAAGAAAGCGGCACCTATAGAAGTGCCTCACTGACAGGGATGGGCTTTCCCTGTTAGCAAGGCAGAAATGATTGGACAGCGGATCCAGCGCTGGATCCATTGGTCCAATCATCCATACGAGGCGGCAGGACAGTAAGCTCCCCTCCCTTCATTTCCCCCACCCCCCTTACTCCGTTCTCACCTGCTGCTGGTGGTGGGGGAATCCAGCGCCCGGCTGCCGATCATCACTGGGGCCCTGTGTAGTACTAGCAGCAGGCAGCAACTAGGAGGGGGGAAAGACAAGTGCAGCGACGGCAGTGGCCCGGAGCTGGCGCCGGGTAGCCTAGAGCTGGAAGTGCAGCAGTGGCGGCCGGTGCTCTCCTCCTCCTCCAACCTCCCAGCTAACTTCAGCCTCGTCCAGGCAGCAGCCTCAGAAGCATCACCGGGTATCTGTGTCCTGTGGAGCCGCGTCCGGTGGGCTCTTTCAAGTGAGTGCAAGGATAGTCGTGAACCAACAGCCGGCCGCGATCCTGAGGCGCTTGTGGTGAGTACAGCACCCCTGTTCCTCCCCGCATTGCGGACAGGGAATGAACCCAGCGGCCATCACCCCCTCCCGCCTCCCTGCTGAGCGCATACACGGAGAAGGGGTTACTTTGTGAGGGCTGATGACCTCTCTCCCAGTTGCCATAATGTGTATAAAAAAAAAGAAGAAGGACTCTGCTGCCTAATGTGTAAAAAGGGGGACTCTGTTGCTGTAATGTGTAAAAAAAGGGGACTCTGTTGCTGTAATGTGTAAAAAGGGGGACTCTGCCTGTCTGCCGTAATGTGTGAAAAAAATGGGGACTCTGTTACTGTAATGTGTAAAAAAGGGGGACTCTGTTGCTGTAATGTATAAAAATGGGGACTCTGCCTGCCGTAATCTGTAAAAGGGGTCTCTACCTGCCTACTGTGCAGTACTAGCCCACCCCCATGTACTCTAATGTATCTGCTGTTCCTACAATGTGAGCTGAGGTTTGTGTTCTTGTGCTGCTGGGGTTGTACTGGTGAAGCCAGTGCCTCCCTAGCCATTGACCTTACCGCACGTCACTGCTTAGCATACCCTTGATCTCTGGTTTGATTCCCTGAACTGACAGATGTTTACACTTTTTAAAACAGTTTAGAATTCTATTGTAATCAATATTATGATGCAGATATTTTTTACATTACAAATCTCATTTTGTTACACAATGCTGTGCTCATGGTCCTTGCAATTTCGGCAATGGTGTGTAGTGGTAATGAAGTGAAGCATGCCTTACAAATGAACAGTGGTTTTCAGGGGCGCTCTATGAAATGATAATTTTGTGTCAGGACAGAAAAACAACTGCTTGTATTAAGAGTTGACTGTGCGTCTTTCGATGTAAGCAAACAAGAAGGTGCTGCTTATACTGTATCAGGCTGGGGCACTTGCGATCACTTAACTACCTGTATCAGAAAAAGGTCACGACAGTGAACAACAACCGTTCACAATCACAGTATAGTAAAAGAAAAAATCATTGCAATCAGTGACATCACTACAGATGTAGCCACTCTCATCTAGGCTGCAGCTTGCGATATTCACAGCAAGTGTGCCCACCATACATTTGTGAGCCACACTGTTACTTGCAGCACAAGTATTGGTGTTCAATACTGTAGATTTATAGGCAGCCATCCTCACCACCCAGTGAGACTTGTGATTTTTACGAATAACATAACACAGCCTTTTCTACAGTATGTAATTGTGTAGCTCATGCTGGCTTCAGTTGCGTCAAGGGAACCCAGAAGTCACAACAAAAGCCAGCATATCAAACCAACTCCCCCTCCCCAAACCACCAGGTTATCAAACTGCAACTATGAAAATAAAGTACATAATAAGAATTTGAAAAGTTATATTGTTATTACTATTAATATTATTCTTTTTATTATTATTATTAATAATAATAATAATAATAATAATAATCTGTGTGTGTGCATCTGTGATATTAGTCAAAGGTATTTATGGTCATTTGCGTCACTGCCATCCAAGGAAGCAGACATTTTCTATGCTGATACTTGTAGTTACTGTAAGTGATCGCGAGCTCCCCCTGGAGCTGTGTGACTGTGTAGTGTCACTTTTAGCCAAATATACACGTCTTTGTTTGTGTCCAAAGATGCATAGTCAGTTCTTCATACAAGCAGACAGACCTCTTTCTGTGTGTAATAAAATGAGACTTAAAATATACTGTACATCCAGTATAATATTGATAACAAAATAATTAAAAATTATATTAAAAAGTGTAAGCATCTGTCATTGCCGGGAATTAAACCCTGGTTCATGGGTATGCTAAGCACAGTTCTTGCACACCAACAGAGACATACCGTAGTGATGTCACTGATTATAACGATTTTTTTAAGGGAGCAAAAGATGCACAAGGCAGCTCAATGCAGAAAGTCCTTTCTCTTTCTTACTTTTCTCTTTCTTACTGTAAGTGGTAATTCCCTACAGCGCCCCGCGGAGCCCGCCGTTCATTTTCGAAGCATACTGTCATTTGCGCCACAAGTCGCAGTGTGTAATATTGTAAATTCATAGACAGCCTCCCCCCCCCCCCCACCTTTCATTTGTCATGCTGTCACTGCTGCCCATCACTTCCAAGGATCTTGGTGACATGTATTAAATAAAGAACTTTAGTTACACTGTAAAGCTTAACAGTAAATGACTGGTCCGCTTGTCAGGGCTTGCTATTGTATAGTATTCTGTAGTGCCATATCCATCCACTGCTCTTGTTTTCAGCACTGTAGTTTTCATTAGTTTCAGTTTCAGTGGTGAAACTGTGTATTGCATGCTGTGGATCCTCTTGCACCTTAGTACACCTTAACATGCCATGCACCTTAGTACACCTATGCTATGTTTATGCCGTGACTACGATGGTTGTATGGTGAAACTGCTACAAGGATGAGCGTGGCTTCATCTGTATCTGTGGCGCTGACAGAGAGTTAAGTATTGTGGCTTGGTTCAGTGTGTGCTGTGTTGGCCCTACTGGATTCAGCGGCCTGAGTGCACCGAAACCCTGTGCACCCGTTACAGATAAATGTATATATATTTTTTTATTAAAAATGGCTTCAGATTTTCCACCCTACCTCATAGCCCAAATATGAGCAGAAGAGGAGAATAGGGGGGATATTTGTCACATGTAGGGAGGGACCAGTTTCAGACAGATTTTCCTGCAGCTTTTGATGAGTTTCATTGGCAAATGTCTTATTATGCCTCATTTTCTCTACTTATTAAGCACAGTGTTCCACAATACATTTAATGCCTTTTAAATTATTTAATACTCCTCTCTTGAGTGTATAACCTTCTTGTGGACCATGCGTATCCCAGTAGAATACAACCAGGAAAAGTTCTAGGAAATCCTATAAGATTATTCAGCCCTAGAATGAATGGTTGTGCACAGTTGTGCAACCAGAGTTTTTCACTTTTTTTATAATAATTGTCTATTGGTTTTTCAAATTAATTTTGTTGGTTTCATGCAACGCATTGCTTCTTTAAAGGTAACCCAACAGGCCATGGTCATGCCCCCACTTGCCTGCAATTAGCGGCCGCCGCTCACATACTTGATGGACATAACAGACAGGGATTTGAATTCCCTGTCTGGTTAAAAGGATTGGTCTATCCAATTTTGCTCTCCTCGGATTGGCTGTGAGCAACAATAAATATGCTTCCTGAGGTTGGCGCTCAATACTATAAGCCCTGACGAAGCTTAATAAAGTGAAATGCGCATCGGCATAGCTGTGCGCTGTCAGTACTAATATTACCATGTATTAATCCTGTGTATATTTGAATTCATTAGTATGGGTTACTACTTAGAATAAAAGACACACGCTGGCATAGTGTACATAAAGGATAGGAGGGTTACCTCCAAGTGCTAGCCACCTGTTGGACATTATGTATATGAGAGACATATTGAACATGATAGCTCTCTTGTCAGTAAGGAGAGCAATTTGAGGTTGTGAATAAACCAAGCTTGTTTGTTACAAATTTCATAATATATACCAAAGTGTTAACCGTTAACGTGTGCCTGTGCTGCATGGCAATACCAGCCAGATATTTAGGCAGCAACAGGAGCTTGAATTGTTACACCGGTATATGAGAGATTCAAATTAGCTATCTACACCTCCGAAAAAATTTTTACATGCTCGATTTATTGTGAGCACACATCACTGGGATGATAACAAACAGTGGTTGTGTAAGGATGTAATTACCAATCTGGGAAGTATATGTGTCTGGATTAGCTGTTTATTCAAGACAGCATTATCTATAGTAGCATCAATATGCATATATAAATCCTATGTCTGCTTCTTATATAATCCAACAAAGAGGTGCTAAAGCAGGCTCACTTTTAAGATAGTACTGTGCGAATTTGCAGTTTTATCAAGGATACTGCTGTGATTGCAGGATATCAATTAAGAAGGTTTTGAATAAATCAAGCTTGTTTGTAAAAAGCTTTTACAATATACACCAAAGTGTTAATTATCAATGTGTGCCTGTGCTGCATTGTAATACTAGCCTGATATTGAGGCAGCAATAGGTCCTGGAATTGTTACATCAATATATGAGAGATCAAAATAAACCATTTATACCTCTGAAAAATTTGGCATGCTCTATTTATTGTGAGCACACATCACTGGGATCATAATAAACAGTGGTAAAATGGGATTACCAACTCGTGAATCATGTGTCTGGATTAGCTGTATATTTAAGACAGCATTATCTGCAGTAGTATAAATATGCATATATAGATTCTATGCCTCCTTCTTATATAATCTAATAAAGAGGTGCTTAAGCAGGCTTATTTTTAAGATAGTACTGTGCGAATTTGCAAGTTTCATCAAGGATATTCCTGTAATAGCAGGATATCAATTAAGGAGTATTGGCTAGTGAGCATACATTCCAACAGGGGCAACTCATAATACCCAATATCAAAGAACTATTTGTCAGCGTGTAATAATCATATACCGGCATTATTGAAGGCAATAAGAGCCTTATGTTTATAAATAAACAGACAGATAAACTATCATCCGGATATTTGCAGTGTTGTTCTTAACATTCTTATCACATTACTATATAGCAACAAATGTTGCATTGTGATCTACAGAATTGAGAATTCATCAGGAATGTTACAACACTGATACATTCTGTAACCCTGTATAAACATCACCGGCTAAAGGAGTCAGTGGTTGTTTAAAAAAATTAAATAAAATATTTAATAATTCCTTGAATCACAGGTATTTATTGACTTATAAATCAAGACAGCGTACTAGCATTTTCTTTTAAATACATCTTTATACACATAAATTGAATTTATTTTTTCTTACACGTTATTCTGTCTCTATTGTTTTAATATTTCACTCTACTTGTCCCCTTTATAATACGGGGACATATAATACATCATATGTGGTAATAATAAAGGCACTTATATCACATATGGGTATTGAGAATCTTTTTCGTAGTTTACATTATTATTAATAAAATATCTGAATGGATTATATTTCTAATTAAAAAATAATTTAGGGAATGAGTGCTGCTACTAAAAGTTGATTTGCTTTTTTTCTTCTTCAAATTCATGCCCCCACTTGGCCACAACACTCCAGGATTGAGGGCCATCCGAGCTCTTAGCGGCGCTGGGTATGATACATACAGGGATATGACCACTTCCATTCTCTTTGAACTTATCTATAGTTTTGCGCTAAAAAATATACAACATCAATAATATCTTTACTTTATGTTGTGTCATATCGTGTAATAGTCAGGCTATATACTTTGAAATGGAATTTAATAATTTCAAATAAGGATACATTGGACAGTGGGGGTCATTCCGAGTTGTCCGCTCGTTATTTTTTTCCGCTACGGAGCGATTAGTCGCAAACTGCGCATGCGCAATGTTCGCAGTGCGCCTGCGCCAAGTAAATTAGCACAAAAGTTTGGAATTTTACTCACGGACTAACGAAGTTATTTAATCGTTCTGCTGATCGGAGTGTGATTGACAGGAAGTGGGTGTTTCTGGGCGTAAACTGGCCGTTTTCTGGGAGTATGCAGAAAAACGCAGGCGTTTCAGGGAAAAACGCGGGAGTGGCTGGAGAAACAGGGGAGTGTCTGGCGAACGCTGGGTGTGTTTGTGACGTCAAACCAGGAAGGAAACTGACTGAACTGATCGCAATATAGGAGTAAGTCTGGAGCTACTCAGAAACTGCTAAGAAATTTCTATTCGCAATTCTGCGAATCTTTCGTTCGCAATTCTGCTAAGCTAAGATACACTCCCAGAGGGCGGCGGCTTAGCGTGTGCAATGCTGCTAAAAGCAGCTAGCGAGCGAATAACTCGGAATGAGGGCCATTGTGCAAGTAGATTTACCTAGCTTTAATATAATCGAGCTGAGAAAACCAATTAATGTCATATGTCACTGAGGGAAATAAAGTGGTAGGTCCAAAGACTAGTTCCCCTTTTTTTTTTTTAAAGATGTAACCACAAGATTTCCTATTGCAATACAGTTGTTAGGAGAAGGGCATCCAAATTATTTATTTCTAGGGTTTTGTATCATTCTATTTGGCACATATTATGTGCAAGTTGAATAAAAGTAAATATGCATACATTACACAGAAACTGTCCTGATTTGTGGACTCCAAAAGGGTTTGGGCTTTTGACAATGTAGGTATGGTCTGAGTGGGTCTGGATTTAGATTGGTTAAACCAGGGAAAGTCTGAGTAGATCATATGAGGGATTTATCTGAGCCCTAGCCTTGTTTTTTTTAATACTGGTAGGTTTGGATGTGTTGTCAGTGGCGTGCGGTGAGGTCAGTCGCTGGTGAGGCACTACAGCCATAATGTCCGCCAGATCCTGCCGATGACCCCTACCGCCGCCGAGCCAATGCCCACTACTGCCTCTGAGCCAATGTCCGCTGCCACCGCCAATGGCTTACAAACTTGCCTACCATCAACTGACCCAGCCCTCCGCCACTAAATTGCATCTCAGTCCGATGCCGCCAATGCCCGCTGCCTGCCTGCTCATCATACTTGTGATATATTGTACATTTTTATAGAAAGATAAATAAAAATTCGTGTTTGGGAAGGGAGTGGGAGGAGGACATGAATGCAATTTTGTTGTCCAGGGCTTCCATTAACTTAATGGAGAAGGGTCTGAATGGGTTAAAAAATGTAAAAAAAAAATGTGTGAGGTCCCTCCTCCTAAGCATAACCAGCCTCGGGCTCTTTGAGCTGGTCCTGGTTGTTTAAATACTGGGGAAAAATTGGACAGGGGTTCCCCGTATTTAGACAACCAGCACCGGGCTCTTAGACCGGTCCTGGTTCCAAAAATACGGGGGACAAAAGATGTAGGGGTCCCCCGTATTTTTAAAACCAGCACCGGGCTCCACTAGCCAGGGACATAATGCCACAGCCGGGGGACACATTTATGTAGGTCCCTGCGGCCGTGGCATTACCCCCCCAACTAGTCACCCCTGGCCGGGGTTCCCTGGAGGAGTGGGGACCCCTTAAATCAAGGGTCTCCCCCCCTTCAGGCACCCAAGGGCTAGGGGTGAAGCCCGAGGCTGTCCCCAGCACCCCTGGGCGGTGGGTGCCGGGCTGATAGCCATAAGTGTGTAAAAAAAAAATATTGTTTTTTGTTGTGGAGCTACAAGGCCCAGCAAGCCTCCCCGCTTGCTGGTACTTGGAGAACCTCAAGTATCAGCATGTGGGGAAATAACGGGCCCGCTGGTACCTGTAGTTCTACAACAAAAAAAATACCCAAATAAAAACACAACACACACACTGTGAAAGTAAAAATGTATTAAAACACACTTACACACTCACACATACTTACCTACATCCCACGCCGGTCACGTCCACTTGTCCAGTAGAATCCAATAGGTGGTTCCTGTAAAAATGAGAGAGAGATTACTTACCTACATCCCACGCCGGTCACGTCCACTTGTCCAGTAGAATCCAATAGGGGTACCTGTAAAAATTAAAATTATACTTACAAACGAAGTAATCCACAGGAGGAGAGAGAGAGAGAGAGAGAGAGAGAGAGAGAGAGAGAAATGAATGAATATTATGCACTCGCTGACGCGGGAAGACGTTAGCACAGACAGGGTAGAGTGCTGCTGACGGCTGGCCTGTAGCTTTGCCCCCAGTAGCTGTGCCCCTTGTGGCTGTGCCCCCAGTTGCTGTGCCCCCTGTAGCTGTGCCCCTTGTAGTTGTGCCCCCGTAGCTGCGCCTCTGGTAGTTGTGCCCCCGTAGCTGCGCCCCTTGTAGTTGTTCCCCCGTAGCTGCGCCCCTTGTAGTTGTGCCCCCATAGCTGCGCCCCTTGTAGTTGTGCCCCCGTAGCTGCGCCCCTTGTAGTTGTGCCCCCGTAGCTGCGCCCCTGGTAGTTGTGCCCCCGTAGCTGCACCCCTTGTAGTTGTGCCCCCGTAGCTGCGCCCCTTGTAGTTGTGCCCCCGTAGCTGCGCCCCTTGTAGTTGTGCCCCCGTAGATGCGACCCTTGTAGTTGTGCCCCCATAGCTGCGCCCCTTGTAGCTGTGCCCCCGTAGCTGCGCCCCTGGTAGTTGTGCCCCCGTAGCTGCGCCCCTGGTAGTTGTGCCCCCGTAGCTGCGCCCCTGGTAGTTGTGCCCCCGTAGCTGCGCCCCTGGTAGTTGTGCCCCCGTCGCTGCACCCCTGGTAGTTGTGCACCCGTAGCTGCGCCCCTTGTAGTTGTGCCCCCGTAGCTGCGCCTCAAACACACACACATATATAAAAAAAATATATATACTTACCACTCCTGCAGTGACGTCCTCCGTCTCTGTCCGCCGGCTCGTCTCTGCTGTACTATGGGAGAGACGTCATGACTCATGACGTCTCTCCCACTGTAGCGCCGCTCAGACACTAGGGGTCAATTATGACCCCTGTTGTCAGTCAGCGGCGCCGGCTGCAGCGGGCTCCCACACAGCCCACGGAGCCTGCTGCAGCCGGGAAGGGGGCTCGCTAGTGATTGGACAGCGGATCCAGCTCTGGATCCGCTGGGCCAATCACATCTGGGGCAGTGACAGAGGCTTGCATTCGTCGGGGCTGAATGCACGCCCCTGTCATTGCGGCACCAGTATAGGTGCCGCTTCCCTGTACTTTCTCAATGGGCTTTCACACCCCATTGCAGAGCTCCGCCCCCTACCCGCACCCCGCTGCCCGGACTTTAATGTTAGGTGCGGGAGGCACCTCTCCCGCTGCCTTCCAGCCCAACATTTTCACGGGGGGGAGAGATTATTAAAATAATAAAAGAAGATATTTATCACAGACTCTGTTATAAATATCTTCTTTTTATTATTTTAATCATTATGACAGGGGAGGCACTGCCTCCCCTGACTGCACGTCCCTGTGTGTTGTACAATACTCAAGACATAGGGGTAAATTTACTAAGGTGGGAGTTTTATTTTACAACTAGTGTTGTTGTCCATAGCAACCAATAAGATTATTATCTTCTAGAAACAGCTAGATAAATTTAAGTAGAATCTGATTAGTTGCTATGAGCAACATCACCAGTTCTAAAAAAAACTCTTACCTTGGTAAATTTACCCCAATATCTACACTCTAATGTGGGAGAGTTCAATGAGCTAGCAGAGAAAAGGGACCTAGCAGCAGGGCCGGTGCTAGGGTATTCGGCGCCCTCCTGCAAACTATCAATTTTGCGCCTTTTTACAAATACAAATGTGAACGATCTCATCCTCAGAGCTGTAACTACACATTTTGGTGCCCCCCTCAAGATCCATAAACATACGGTCATAATAGTATCACTTACATACATTACGCCAGGTAGTGCCCCTTATATTCATTACGCCAGATACAGCCCCCTTTTACATATTGCACCAGGTAGAGCCAGTCACACATTATTCCAGATAGAGCACCCTTTTACACACTGAGCCAGGTAGAGTTCCCTCTTACACTTTGCGCCTGGTAGAGCACCCTTTTACACATGCCACTTCCCCCAAAAGGAGGAAGAGCCAAAAATATAGGGGCCGCAGAATAGTACCAATTCACATTACACTGCACAGTAGTGTTCGCTAGTCACATTACACCGCACAGTAGTGTCCGTTACTCACATTACACTGCACAGTAGTGTCCGTTACTCACACTACACCGCACAGTAGTGTCTGTTAGTCACATTATACCAAACAGTAGTGTCCGTTAGTCACATTACAACACATACTAGTGTCTGTTAGTCACATTACACCGCACAGTAGTGTCAGTTAGTCACATTACACTGTACAGTAGTGTCCGTTAGTCACATTACACTGCACAGTGGTGTCCGATAGTCACATTACACCGCACAGTAGTGTCTGTTAGTCACATTACACCGCACAGTAGTGTCCGTTAGTCACATTACACTGCACAGTAGTGTCCGTTAGTAACATTACACCGCACAGTAGTGTCCGTTAGTCACATTACACCGCACAGTAGTGTCCGTTAGTCACATTATACCAAACAGTAGTGTCCGTTAGTCACATTACATCACATACTAGTGTCCGTTAGTCACATTACACCGCACAGTAGTATCAGTTAGTCACATTACACCGCACCGTAGTGTCCGTTAGTCACATTACACTGCACAGTAGTGTCCGTTAGTCACATTACACCGCACAGTAGTGTCCGTTAGTCACATTACACCGCACAAAAGTGTCCGTTAGTCACATTACACAGCACAGTAGTGTCCGTTAGTCACATTACACAGCACAGTAGCGCCCGTTAGTCACATTACACCGCACAGTAGCGTCCGTTAGTCACATGACACCGCATAGTAGCGTCCGTTCGTCACATTACACTGCACAGTAGTGTCCGTTAGTTACATTACACTGCACAGTAGTGTCCGGCTGGTCGTCCTTGAGCATGTGCAGAGGTGAACGCAGATCCGGCTGCGTATGCAGTGATCTGCGTTCATCTCTGAGTTACCCCCTATGCCTGGTACAGCCTTCATTCCCTCCACAGTGCGGCCCCGGTACCTGCAGGGGGTCCCGACTCGGGCGCTGCTCATCCGCTCCCTTCTTCTCCGGTTTCTCACAGGCTCCGTTACTCCAGTGCGCTGTAGGATGTTGTCAGTGACCCCGAGAGGGGGCGGAAGCGGGAACTAATTACCCCCTCCCACCTTACTGGGCAGCAGCAGCTCTCATCTTGGCAGCACAGCACATGCTGCAGTGTGCTGTTCTGCAGTGGGGCAGAGAGGCTGCTGCTATTATTATTGTTCATGTATGGGTGGGTGGGAGGAGACACTCCCCCCTCGAATTGACCCTGGCTGAGGGGCTCAGGGGCTGAGTGCTGGGGGCTCAGGGATCAGGGACTACACCTACCCTGCTCTGTACAGCCTAGACTTTTTTTTAAAAACAATTTTCCCCATAAAGGGGCGTGGCCATGGCTCCCGCGATTAGGCCACGCCCCCAACCCTTTAGGCCTCTCGTGAATGTCAGTGGCAGTGGCAGCGGCGCTGTGTGTAGGCTGAGGCCACACAGGCACACACTGTGTGTACACTTTCTGGGGAAGAGGGGGAGCCGCCGCGCTGCAATCAGCCAGGGCCGCTACCTGTCATCCAGGGTGACAGGCGCAGTGGCAGCTGGCAGCAGCAGGGATGCAGAGCAGGGAGAGGCTGAGCGCCTCTTCAGTTTGGCGCCTCCCTGCACTGCATCCCTTTGCCTTTGGCGGCTAGCGTCGGCTCTGCCTAGCAGCTCCTGTATATTACATTGTACTGTCTCTGTAAATATTATGGTGCTGATGTCTAGATGTAAAAATGCTGCTGTACTACAAATTGCACTTTTCTCATACATCCTAGAGGATGCTGGGGATACTATAAGAACCATGGGGTATAGACGGGATCCGCAGGAGACATGGGCACTTTAAGACTTTAAAAGGGTGTGAACTGGCTCCTCCCTCTATGCCCCTCCTCCAGGCTCCAGTTTTAGACTTGTGCCCAGGCAGACTGGACACACACTAGGGGAGCTCTACTGAGTTTCTCTGAAAAGACTTTATGTTAGGTTTTTTATTTTCAGGGAGATCTGCTGGCTACAGGCTCCCTGCTTCGTGGGACTTAGGGGAGAATAGTTAGACCTACTTCCAGTGAGTTAAGGGCTCTGTTTTTTGGCTACAGGACACCATTAGCTCCTGCGGGTTTGATCACTGGGTACGCCCAGGGGCTCGTTCCCAGAGCCGGCCGTCACCCCCCTTGCAGAGCCAGAAGTCAGAAGACAGGTGAGTAGAAGAAGACAGAAGACTTCAGTGACGGCTTCAGAGGTCCTGCACAGCGGCCGCGCAGCCGTCATGCTCCCACACTCAGCGGCACTACAGGGTGCAGGGCACGCGGGGGGGGGGGGGGGGGGGCTCCCTGTGCAGCATATACACCTCTAAAAAAGTGACTGGCAAGAGGGGACAAGGTGCCAAGCCACTGTCCTAACCCCCGCCAGTATAAGGTTTTTAAAAATAGCGGGGCTGAACCGCGCCATTATGTGGGCGGGGCTTAGTCCTCACATCTCACATCAGCACCATTTTCTCTTCACAGAAGCTGCAGAGACGCTGGTCCTTCCTCACACTGCTGTACAAGTAACTGTGCAAAACGGGGGGGGGGGGCACAGTGATTTTTGGTGCAATATAAGTTATTATAAAAGCGCTGCAGGTCTTTGACATTCTGTAACTGTTTCAGAACCGGGTTTAAGCGCTGGGTTGTGAGCTGGCAAACTTCCTCTGTGTCTCACTGACAGGCTTTATTGTGGGTCTGTCCCCTATATGCCCAGTGTGTTTGTCGGTGTATTGTGCACGTGTGTCGGCATGTCTGAGGCTGAGTGCTCTTCCCAGGAGGAGACTGTATTAGGCACACAAACGGCTGTCGGGGTGACCCTGCCCAGGGCCGTCTTTTCGTATGGGCTCAATGGGCTCTTGCCCAAGGGCCCCAAGAGAATAAGGGCCCTAGACTGATAGCTGAGGGTCCCCTCTTTCCAGGGGTACCAGATTTTTGAAAGTCGGCCCTGGGGAACCAGAGATATCTGACTTGAAAGCAGTGGTCCCCATCCAAGCCTGTTAATTGCTCTTCCCAGCCAGATATTTCGGGTTCTGTCTGACTTTGAGTATTTCTAAGGGTATAAGCCAAAAGCCGGGACTCTCCACTTTTAGTGGACACTGGCAGCTTGTTTCTACTATGCCCAGAACCAGAGATATCAGCCTTCAAGCAGCTGGTCCCTGCTCCAGCTCCACATGCCTAATATGCAGTTTTAGATTTTCGTTGGTGAATTGCTCTGGCTCCTGAACTCTGATCCCCAAGTCCCCAGAACCTTCTGAAAGGTGGAACTCTCTAGTATTTTATTCCATTCAAAGCTAAGAAATATATTTTCAGGAACTTGAGATATCTGCAGTCAAGCGAGCTGCCCTCCCACCGTAAAATGATATTAAGCCCACTCCACTAGCCACCCCTCCCCTACGTATTAAACACCCCCTACCACCCTAGAAGTCATGTACCAGGGCTTCTTCATTCAGCACAATGACCCCTTCTACAGTTTAGCCCATCTGTGCAGTAAAGGAGTAATTAGCAGAAATCACTGCTTCTGGTCCTACATGCTGAGCAGAAGATAGAACACCCCCTACTGCCCGCGGGACATCAAAGCTGCTGCTGATAGCTCCTCCCACCCCTACCGCTAGAGCATGGGTAGGGGGCCCAATGCATTGCTGTGCCCAGGGGCCTACACTGCTGTTAAGACGGCTCTGACCCTGTCGGCACCACCGACTCCTGATTGTGTTGAATGCTTTAAATGCTAATGTGGCTCTTATTACCAAGAGATTAGATAAATCTGAATCTCAGAACCAGGCATGGAGGAAATCTGTGGACAGAGCCGGATTAAGGGGGGGGCCCTGGGGGTACGTACCCCGGGCGCCCCTTTCTAAAAGGGCCCCCGCCATCCGCCACAGATCGGGTCTTTCTTACCTACCCGATCTGCAGCGCTCCCGGCTCTCTGCAGCACTGGCAACAAACTAGCAGCCGCCAGCCGCCGGCGCCGCATAGCAGGCACTAGTACAGGGCAGCTGAGCGACGGCTCAGCTGTCCAATAGTGTCAGAAGCAGCAGCCTGCGGCTCAGTCATTGGCTGAGCGCGCAGGCTGCACAGTGAGTGAAGGGAAGAAGGAAGATGTCCCTGGCAGCGTGGAGGCAGAGGATCTCGCTCTCCTGTGCCTCTGTCACAGCAGCAGCCTAACAAGTAACAAGTAAGGCTGCAATTTCTGCTGGCATAAATTTACACTGACTGTAGGCCCTGGGTCACACACACACACACACACACACACACACACACACACACACACACACACACACACACACACACACACACACACACACACATATATATTATATATATATATATATGTGTGTATATATATATATATATATATATATACACACATATATGAGTGTGTGTGTGTGTGTGTATATATATATATATATATATATATATGTATATATATGTATATAAAAAAATATGTGTGTGTCTATACAGAGAGAGTCAGCTTGAAGGAAAGTGCACAAGCATAACTGCCTGGAGGAGAGGTGCTGCAGGAAATTTCACAGAGGTACTGCTAATAATGCTGCACTCCCCATACACAGCTCCATTACCAAACTACTATATACATAAGTTCCTGTACAGTTCCCTATACAAATTCAGCATTTCTGTGTAATAGCACCAGCCTTAAGTATAGGTATACTCGGGAGGGGTGGTGGGGCAGTGGCCCCAGCACCTCCAGCATCCTAGGCCCGGGTAATTTAATTAGTACCCGCTCCCACCCCCCGCCACACACACACACACACACACACACGCACGCACGCACGCACGCACGCACGCACGCACACACACACACACACACACACCGTACTTGGACCAACACTCTCCCCAATGACTAAATAGCCTGATTTCTAGGATTATATATAGATAGACAGATGTGTGTGTGTAGATATATATCTCCTATATAATAGCCCTATTCTGTGACCTTGTGATTCATTTGCTAATGCTGGGCGGAGTCACAACAGTGGGCGGAGTTATTCAAATGAGTCACAGAGATCTGGCCAAATCTACAGGAGACTAGGAGCAGAAGCAGATAGCATGGGCATTGGGCATGTCACAGGCAGGGGTGCATACCTCCCAGCTTTCTGCAGGAGCTTTCTCCAGGCAGAAGGAGGGAAACACACTCGGCGAAAAGGGGGCGTGGCTTCACGGGAGGGCCCCCGTTTTCGTCAGTGAGGGGGCTTGCCCAGCGCTCTGTGACCTGCTGGCATGCCCCCAGGGCTGATTATGAGTCCGGGGGGCACAGGGCACTTGAGACAGGGGAGCCCTATCTCATTGCTGTGCCTGCTGTGGGTTGGGGGCGTGACCTAATCGCGGCCCGCGCGGCCACGCCCCCTTATGCAAATTCCGATTTTTATTTTTTTTATTTTTAATGGGATTTTGGCCCCTCAGCTAGGGCTAAATCCAGAGGAGGTGGTCGCTCCCCCTACACACCCGCATAGGGAGAATAAAGCAGGGAGACTGCTGCCTCCCTGCAACACCACGGACCTGCCAATATGCAGCAGCGTGTGCTGACTGTAGCACAATGCTGCCGCTGTTGCTGGCAGGACGGGGGGAGCTTCTGAGCTGGGACAGAGCTACTCCAGCCGGGGGGCCCCCTAAAACTGTGGGGCCAACGGTACGTATCCCCTGGCCACCACCCCCCCACCCCCCTTAATCCGGCTCTGCTGCTGGAACCCCCCCCCGTAATCCGTACCCCCTGATGCCCCCTCTCCCTCTGTCTCCACTATTCACCGCTGCTCTGCTAAGCAGAACAGCGAGTACAGGAGCTTTCCAACTGCCCCCCCCCCACCGCCGGACACTGCGACCCGCGGGTGGGACAGCGGGACAAACCCCAAAAAATGGGACTGTCCCGCGAAAATCGGGACATTTGGGAGGTATGGGGGTGTGTGAGGGGTATGTCATACAGACAGACGGGCACCGGCTCACTGTGTGCTTGACCCCCCACATCGGCATACTCAGCAGGGTCTCTCTGGTGCGGAGGAGCGTCACTTTCTGACACACTCCACGCTTCTTAGCTGCAGTTTAGTGGGGCACCTGCCGCTGTGCAGGTTCCATACTGCCTCTGTTATCTCCAGCCCCGGCAACCCCACCGCTAGCTGCAGCGCTGCCACCCGCAGTGGAGTGCGCCCAGCTCATTCACACACTTTAGCTGGCGGGTAGCACTGCAGAAATCCGAGCTGCTTGCAGGCTCTGACCTACTCCTCCCTCCAGCCGCAGCGTCTCCTGGGAGCTAACCAGTCACTCCCAGTCTCCCCTTACCACAGTGCCCGGAAGCCGTGAGGTCCGCGCCACGTGCATGCTATGACCCCCTCCTCCCTCCAGCCGCAGCATATCCTGGGGGCTAACCAGTCATTTCCAGTCTCACCTTACCACAGTGCCCGGCAGCTGCGCGAGGTCTGCGGTGTGTGACTGAGGAGGGGGGGAGGGATGCGGACTGGCAGAGAAAGCAGGACTCCAGCCTGAGAGAGTCAGCCATGCCAAGTCTCCAGCAGCAGCAGATCCCAACAGGTTGGAATGGAACAGCAGCAGCCAGCAGCAGTGACTCCGGTAAGACACATCTGTCTGTCACCACTGTTTTGTCCCTAATACCAATCTCTCCCGTGCCCTGTGTTCTGTCATGTCCCTGTCACCCCTGGCCTTGCCCTTTCACCCTTATCCTGGCCCTTTCACCCTTATCCTGGCCCTTTCACCCTTATCCTGGCCCTGTCACCCTTATGCTGGCCCTGTTACCCCTATCCTGGCCCTGTCACCCCTGTGCTTGCCCTGTCAACCCTATACTGGCCCCGTCACCCCTGTCCTGGTCCTGCCGCCCCTACCCTGGCCCTGTCACCCCTATCCTGTCCCTATCATTTCTGTCCTGGCCCTGTCACCCCTGTCCTGGCCCCGTCACCCCTGTCCTGGCCCCGTCACCCCTGTCCTGGCACCGTCACCCCTGTCCTGGCCCCGTCAACCCTGTACTTACCCTGTCACCCCTGTCCTGGCCCTGTTACTGCATACCCTCCAACTACCTTTTATGGCATGTACAGTACCCGCAGCGCCTCCAGACCTCTCCCCAATGCACTACACCTCCGCACCTTCCCCTCCACCACATGCGGCACTCCACCCCTCCCCCACATGCTGTGCCTCCAGACCCCCTACACCACCCGTGGCTCCCACTCCTCCACCCCTTCACCACCAACAGCACCTCCAGGCCCCTTCCACCATTCACCCCCCTTATACGTCTCCCCCCACACCATCCCCCCTCCACCCGCAGCATCTGCAGACACCCTCCTCCATCAGCGGTCCCCCCCTCACCCACCCCTCCCCCACCAATGGCACCCCCGCACCTGCCCCTCCACCACCTGCAGCACCTCCGGACCTCCTTTCCCATCCGCCGCAACACCCGTACCTGCCCCTACCCTACCCATGGTGCCTGCGGTCCCCTACCCAACCCCCGGCACACCCATCCCACAGCACCTCCGGAACCCTTCACCCATCCACAACATCCCCACACCTGCCCCTCTCCCACCCGTGGCACCCCTGCCCCTCCCCCACCTGCAGTGCCTCCGGACCCCTCCCCCATCTGCATCCCCCACTCCTCTGCCCCTCCCCCACGCGCAACACCTCCCGAACCTTCCCCATCCGGGCCCCACCCCCACTTCTGCCTCCCCTCCACCCGCAGCATCTACAGACACCATCCGCAGTCCCCCCCGCACCCGCTACATTCTGTACATTGTGCCCTGCAGGTGCTGTTCATGCCGTCGCCAGGGGATGCGCCTCCTTCACCATCGCACGCCCTTTCATTGTGCAATATTTAACCACTAACAAAGGAATGCAGGTAATACTCCATATAATACAAATATTAAACCCCAGAAAGGCATGCAAGGGTTAAGGGGGCGTAGCCCCTTGCGACGGTGTGAAGAGCGCCCGTAGGGCGCGATGAAGCACCTAGTATTATATATATATATATATATATATATACACACACACACACAAGCTGGTATGGGCGGCACTCAGGATGCAAATAAAGACGATATCACCACTGGTACAGTCGACGTTTCAGGGACTTCTCCCCTTTATCTAGGTGTCTTGATAAAGGGGAGAAGTCCCTGAATCGTCGACTGAGTGCCGCCCATACCAACTTGTCTATATGCTCTTTTGGAGAGGTTGTGCATCGGACCTTTATACCCCATCAGGCGTGAGTGCCAGACATACTTTATATATATATATATATATATATATACCATACCAGTTCCCTTGAAATAGTGCCGCCTCTCCTTTATTTCAAGGGAACTGGTATGGTATACAATTGCTTTTAGGAAGGCAGCCCGGCATTCCAACAGGAACCCTGAGTGCCACTTCTACATGTCTGTCTATATATATATAAACTCAGAATGGTGGCACTCACGTGACTAGTGCTGTGGTGATAATCAGGCAACTGGCACCTTCCAGCTAGAAGATGCCAGTCGCCTGATTACTACCACAGTACAAGTCCCGTGAGAGCTGCCATTCCAAGTTTGCATGTATTTTGTCCATCGCTGAGTGGATGTAGGAAGGCACCTGGGCAGTGGTGTCTTGTTTTAATGGAGTGCCAGCCAATTGTGCTACTATTAAGTGAAGGAGGGAGTGCCGGTCCGTGTGGTGTATATATATATATATATATATAACAAATATTCTGTAGGCGGCACTCACGGCTCCAAAGAAAAGAAGACAGGACGCTGTCTGACTTATATCAGTCAGACAGCGTCCTGTCTTCTTTTCTTTGGAGCCGTGAGTGCCGCCTACAGAATATTTGTTACATATGGGTGATTGCATGGTCACCATTGGAGGGCACCGGCATTATACAAGCCTATATACATTGCATTGAGGAGTGCCGCAAACAGACTTTGTATATATATATATATATATATATATATATATCTAATTCATGTGCCTGCCTCTTTATTAGGGGCCCCATTTCTGAAGTGCCCCGGGCCCCCCATAGCCTTAATCCGGCTCTGTCTGTGGAGGATGTGTTATTACAAGTTCAGACCCCCTCGGGGTCACAAAAACGTTCATTTGCCCAGTTGGCAGACACGGATACCGACACGGACACCGACTCCAGTGTCGATTATAGTGGTCAGATTAGATCCAAAATTGGCAAAGACCATTCATTACATGATTGTGGCTTTTAAAGACGTATTACATATCTCTGAAGACCCTGCTGTCCCAGATAAAAGGGTCTGCATGTACAAGGGAAAGAAACCTGAGGTAACGTTTCCTCCCTCTCATGAATTGAACACTCTTTTTGAAAAGCTTTGGGAAAATCCTGACAAAAAGTTTCAAATTCCCAAAAGGATTCCGGCGGCGTATCCGTTTCCCTCTGGGGATAGAGAAAAGTGGGAGTCACCACCCATGGTGGACAAGGCTCTATCCCGGTTGTCAAAAAAGGTGGCTCACCCGTCTCCTGACACGGCAGCCCTTAAGGATCCTGCGGATCGTAGACAGTAAACTATGTTAAAATCCATTTATGTCACCAGAGGTACACTGCTCAGACCAACAATTGCATCTGCGTGGGTGATCAGTGCTATCGAGAAGTGGGCAGATAACTTGTCATCTGATATAGATACCCTAGATAGGGATAGCATCCTCTTAACGCTGGGTTATATCAGGGACGCTGCGGCCAACCTAAAGGAAGCGGCAAGAGATATAGGCCTTTTGGGATCAAAGGCCAATGCCATGGCAGTCTCGGCAAGGCGAGCTTTGTGGATTCATCAATGGAATGCTGATGCTGACTCCAAGAAAAATATGGAATCGCTGCCATATAAAGGTGGTGTCTTGTTTGGTGACGGTCTCGCTGATTTGGTATCTACGGCTACCGCGGGTAAGTCATCATTTTTACCTTATGTACCTTTATCTTATGTTCCAAAAGAAAACACACCACTATCAGATGCAGTCCTTTCGGCCCAATAAATACAGAAAGGGCCGAGGTTCTCCCTTCCTTGCTACTAGAGGAAGGGGAAGAGGTAAAAGATCACCGGCAATGGCAGGTTCCCAGGAGCAGAAGTCCTCCCCGGTTTCTGCCAAATCCAGCGCATGACGCTGGGGCTTCTTTGCGGGAGTCCGCACCGGTGGGGGCACGTCTCAAACTCTTCAGTCAGTTCTGGGTTCGCTCGGACCTGGACCCATGGGTATTAGAAATAGTGTCCCAGGGGTACAAAATGAAGTTTCAAGACGTGCCCCCTCGACGATTTTTCAAATCAGCCTTACCAGTTTCACTGCCGGACAGGGAGGTAGTATGCGACGCAATACAAAAGTTGTGTCAAAACCAGGTCATTATCGAGGTTCCCCCATCACAACATGGAGAAGGCTTTTATTTGAGCCTGTTCGTGGTCCTGAAGCCGGAAGGCTTGGTCAGACCAATTCTGAACCTAAAATCCCTCAATTTCTACCTAAGAAGATTCAAATTCATGGTGGAGTCTCTCCGAGCAGTAATCTCCAGTCTGGAGGAAGAGGATTTTATGGTGTCGGTGGACATAAAGGACGCCTATTTACATGTCCCCATATATCCTCCGCATCAAGCTTTCCTGAGGTTTGTAATTCAGGATTGTCATTACCAATTTCAAACGTTGCCGTTTGGTCTGTCCATGGCTCCGAGAGTTTTCACCAAGGTAATGGCGGAAATTATGGTTCTCCTGCGCAAGCAGGGAGTCACAATTATCCCATACTTGGACGATCTCCTGATAAAGGCGAGATCTAGGGACCAACTGGTCCAGAACATTTCACTCTCCCTGACAGTTCTGCAACATCATGGTTGGCTCCTAAACTTGCCAAAATCGCAGTTGACACCGACGAAGCAGCTGTCGTTTTTGGGAATGGTTCTGGACACAGAATTACAGAGAGTTTTTCTTCCAGTGGAAAAGGCTCTGGAAATTCAAAATCTGGTCAAACAAATTCTGAAACCAGCAAAAGTGTCAATCCATCAATGCACTCGATTACTGGGGAAGATGGTAGCGACCTACGAGGCCATTCAGTTTGTCAGATTCCATGCCAGAGTTTTTCAGTGGGACCTGTTGGACAAGTGGTCCAGATCCCACCTGCACATGCACCAGAAGATAGTCCTGTCTTCAAAAACCAGAATCTCACTCCTGTGGTGGCTGCACAGCTCTCACTTCCTAGAGGGGCGCAGGTTCGGGATCCAGGACTGGATCCTAGTAACCACGGATGCGAGTCTCCGAGGCTGGGGGCAGTCACGCAGGGGGAAAACTTCCAGGGAAGATGGTCAAGCCTGGAAACTTGTCTACACATAAACGTTCTGGAGTTAAGGGCCATTTACAATGGCCTTCTTCAAGCTGAACATCTTCTTCGAAATCTGCCCATACTGATCCAGTCGGACAATATAACTGCAGTAGCGTACATAAACCGCCAGGGCGGAACAAAAAGCAGGGCGGCGATGGCAGAGGCCACAAAGATTCTCCGCTGGGCGGAAAGGCATACAAGCGCGTTGTCAGCGATCTTCATTCCAGGAGTGGACAACTGGGAAGCAGACTTCCTCAGCAGACACGATCTCCATCCAGGAGAGTGGGGTCTTCATCAAGAGGTCTTCACAGAAGTGACGAGTCTATGGGGAACTCCTCAAATAGACATGATGGCATCTCGTCTCAACAAGAAGCTTCAGAGATGTTGTTCCAGGTCAAGGGACCCTCAAGCAATAGAAGTGGACGCCCTAGTGACACCATGGGTTTTTCAGTCGGTGTATGTATTCCCTCCACTTCCTCTCATTCCGAAAGTTCTAAAGATCATAAGAAGAACAAAGGTTTAGGCGATCCTCATTGTTCCAGACTGGCCAAGGAAGGCTTGGTATCCAGATCTTCAGGAATTACTCATAGGAGATCCCTGGCCTCTTCCTCTACGCGAGGACCTGTTACAACAGGGGCCGTGCGTATACCAAGACTTACCGTGGCTACGTTTGACGGCATGGCGGTTGAGCGCCAAATCCTAGCCCGAAAGGGTATTCCCAGGAGGTCATTCCCACACTTCTTTAGGCTAGAAAAGGAGTAATGTCTAAACATTACCACTGTATTTGGAGAAAATATGTGTCTTGCTGTGAATCCAAGAAGGCTCCTACGGAAGAATTTCAGTTAGGACGTTTTCTCCATTTTCTGCAAGCAGGTGTGGATGCGGGCCTAAAGTTGGGCTCAATTAAGGTACCGATCTCAGCCTCATCAGTTTTCTTTCAGAAACCCTTGGCCTCCCTTCCAGAAGTTCAGACTTTCGTGAAAGGTGTGTTGCACATCCAACCTCCCTTTGTGCCACCAGTGGTGCCATGGGATCTTAACGTGGTGTTGCAGTTCCTTCAATCACATTGGTTTGAGCCTTTACAGAAGGTGGAGTTGAAATTTGTCACTTGGAAAGTGGTCATGCTGTTGGCCTTGGCATCCACGAGGCGGGTGTCTGAGTTAGCGGCTTTGTTTCACAAGAGCCCTTATTTGATATTTCATGTAGGTAGAGCAGAGTTGAGGACTCGTCAGCAATTTCTGTCGAAGGTGGTTTCATATTTCCACATGAACCAACCTATTGTGGTGCCAGTGGCTACTGATACCTTGATTGAGTCGAAATCTCTGGATGTGGTCAGAGCTTTGAAAATTTATGTCGCCAGAACGGCTCAAATTAGGAAAACAGAGGCTCTGTTTGTCCTGTATGCTCCCAACAAAATTGGGGCTCCTGCTACCAAGCAGACTATTGCTCACTGGATCTGTAATACAATCCAGCATGCTCATTCTACGGCTGGATTGCCGTTGCCAAAATCGGTGAAAGCCCATTCTACCAGAAAGGTGGGCTCGTCCTGGGCGGCTGCCCGGCTGCCGAGCAGCTACTTGGTCGGGTCCAAACACTTTTGCAAGATTTTACAAGTTTGATACCCTGGCCGATGAGGACCTCATGTTTGGTCAATCGGTGCTGCAGAGTCATCCACACTCTCCCACCCGTTCTAGAGCTTTGGTATAAACCCCATGGATCTTATGGTATCCCCAGGGGTGGTATTCATGTGACCGCCGGTCAGCTGACCGACAGTCACATGACCTCCTCCACCAGCCCGACGGCTCACTATCTCGATGGTCGGCATGCCGACCAACAGGGACTATTTCCGCTCGTGGGTGACCACGACACCCATAGAGTTGGAATAGAACCCGCAGCGTGGCGAGCGCAGTGAGCCCGCAAGGGGCTTGCTGCACTCGTCCCTCCCCGCCGGGATCCCGGCGTCAGTATGCTGCCGGGATCCCAGCGTCGGTAAGCTGACCGGCGGTCTCCTGACCGCCGGTCAGCAGTACTACACCCATCCCTAGCATCTTCTAGGACGTATGAGAAAATAGGATTTTGATACCTACCAGTAAATCCTTTTCTCTTAGTCCGTAGAGGATGCTGGGCGCCCGTCCCTGTGCGGTCTGTGTCTGCAGTTATTAGTTATGGTTACACACAGATTGGATTACGTTATAGTCAGCCTGTTGCTGACATTGTTCAGGCCGTTGCCTTGAGTTATGTTGAATGCCAAGTTGTATGGCGTGCTTGAGGTATGAATCTCACCTTAGTTTAACAATACAATCCTTTCCTCGAAATGTCCGTCTCCCTGGGTACAGTTCCTATAACTGGAGTCTGGAGGAGGGGCATAGAGGGAGGAGCCAGGTCACACCCTTTTAAAGTCTTAAAGTGCCCATGTCTCCTGCGGATCCCGTCTATACCCCATGGTTCTTATGGTAACCCCAGCATCCTCTACGGACTAAGAGAAAAGGATTTACCGGTAGGTAAAAAAATCCTATTTTATCAACCCACTGTTGACAATATTAATTCCCCCTGGTAATTATTAAATAGTAAGAACTGAATTGGCCTACACATGTCACTGGGCCTTCAAAATCTTACATCTCTAGGTCACATTCCATTTAAGTTTACATTCATCAAGAGCACTTTTTGTAGCTTTTTTGCAGCAGATGGTTCTATCATTTGCAAACAAACTTTGAACAAACAAGGCAAGTGCCAGCTCTCTACAGCCGAGTGCAATCAGTGACAGTCTTTGCTCCTGAGACTCGTTGAACCGGGTCGCTCCAGATGTTTTCATCTGATCCAAACCATAAGCCCTTAATTACAGCAGAAGCTACAGTAAATATGTGCCTTACCCTTTGGCTCCAGCAATGACAGCAGCAGCCGTTTTGCTGACCGTACTCTTTAGATGATTACATTTCAATGACTCTATTAATTAAATGTCTGGAAATTGTGGCCAATTGCCAGCAGATGCCTCTTTGCTGATTTATTAAAACTGCTCATATTTAAATCAACACTTTGGTGCTACATGTAAATTCTGCACCATCCCAATGCGGGAATAGAGAGATTGTGCTTGATGTTTTTTTCTGCATAACTTATCTTACCATGACTGTGGTTCCAGGATAAATCACACTTGATTTTTTTGCATTGGCAACATAAAGCATCAATACTCTGTGGGTGATAAGACTTCAAATAAGATCAACTTCAAAGGAGTGGTTCTTCATAATACGTGACCTGTTATTCATATCCATGGTAGTTGAATAAATACCAGGGGTTATGAATTGTAGTTACTGTAGATCTGACTCCCAAACTGTAAATATTGTATCCAAGCTAATTCCTGCAACCAGTGGTGCCTAGAGAGGGGGGAGAGGGTACAAATTACCCGGGCCCAGGTCTGATGGAGGGGCCCCCTCCCCCTTACCTGGCAGCTGCAGCTCTTCTCAATCCAGGACACACTACTGTGTGCTGGGCTGCAGTGTGGCCATGGAGGCATTAAGTTAAAATACAATTTTTTGCCCGTATTTTTTCTAAGGGTGCATGACCACATCTCCTGTAATTAGGCTAGGCCCCCTGAAAAGTATCTGGGCCCAATCAGGCTCTCTACTGCCCTGCCTGTAACCTGATATTTTTATAAGCACAGAGTGCCTATGATAGCTGAAAGATGTGCAGAAATTATGTGTTTTATTATTATATTAATGAAAGCATCTGGTCACAGCCCTATATAGGGCCTGATGCCGAGTCATACGCTGTATCACATGCTGCACATACGTCTGAGTCATACAACGCATATGTCCCAATTGAGTTCATATGGAGTCACAGGCAAGTTTCAGACGCATGCCTGGAGAAGTGTCTTAAAATGTATTGGCCATTCCTTGGTTGTGGCTGGGAGGTGGTTATTCAGATGCACAGCAATGGCCCATCGTATAGGTGTGTTGTAGGAGAGACACTGTGTTTGGATACTTAGATGATTACTTGCTCACACTAGAGGCCATACTTAGATGGAGAATCTGCTTCATAGAGCGGGGGTAAGTTGTTGATGGTGCACAAGTATGAAACACAAATTATGACATTCTGGTTCACGTGGTTTCTTAGGGAATTGGGACAGAAAAGAAGACTCTATTTGCTTGGCTACGCTTTTATGAATTTCCGATTATTTTAAATAAACATTTAAATGCCAGCATTAATATATGTACTGCGGACGCAAGGCGTATCTTATTACCGTATACAATAAAAGTGCGCTGAACATCGCAACACTATGTCCCTTAAGAGAAAGCAAGCAGTCGCACACATTGTATTACTGAGGTCCAACGCTCAGAGTTATATGTATTTGATATAAAAAGTTATGTATACAAAATAACATATGTACAGAATATCATTCAGTATAACATAAATAAATATGGTTACAGAATTACAGTTACATAAGAAGCAGATACAGCCAACATACATCACCCTGTCCCATAGAACTTTCCGCCATCTCAGCAACAGCAACTAACTAACTAACTAACTAACTATATCTTACAAAATGGCCTATATTAAAAAGTGGGAGTTAACAGGTTGTTGGTTTCGGTCTCCTTCCATTGGTACAGGAGAGGGAGGTCCAGGGTTGGACTGGCCCACAGGGGTACAGTGGAAACCACCAGTGGGCCCCACTGCCTGGGGGCCCACCTCCTGCTCTAAGGATCAGGTTCCAGACTGTGCACTTGAATTATACATTACACATATGCTACCTTATACTGGATTATGGCATATTTTCTACAGTGCATTGCTGTTATTAATCTGTTATTAATCTGGTACATTATCATGCATGCAGCAGCTGAATTTACTGTATATATTTATGAAGGGGCCCATACGTTGCACTCTCTAATGGTTAGTCAAACCAATGAGGTGTCAGGCCACACCCCCTCTGCAGACTGGCCACACCCCTAACATAGGCCCCTGCCACTGCATTCCCCCGGTGGGCCCTACATGCCCCTGTCCGACACTGGGGAGGTCTCTCATTCTTTGTATGTTATTGGTCAGTTCATATGCAAACAATGTCCAGTTTAAAGATGCAGTTACAGGGGTTAGCCACTGGTTTTTGCTGCACACATGCTGTCTTCAGGAAGTTCTTTGTTCTAATAAGAATGACTTTAGATTTCATACATTTAATCATAACTAATCGTTGCAATGTGTTACAATTTACCCATAGCTATCAAATTAATACACACATTCTCCTGATCATTTTGACACTAAGCATGATATATTTAACTTGTTCTGTTCCAATAATACATATATATCTGATGTTACACTCTATTATATAAATACATTACAATGTCTGGTGCTTGACATGTTTTGTCTATGTGTAATTTATGTGTTGTATGAAATATGTGTTGAATATATCTTTGTGGCTTGTATGTGTGAATGCGTATGCTACCATATATCCTGTGCACGCTGTGTGTATGCGCATGAACAGAGACCTCTCTGTTTGGCGTTTGTATTTGTGTGTATGTAATATTTTTTACTTCGACAGTTCACCCTTTGACAGTAAACAATAACTGTCATAACTGTCACACTAAACATAATTACAAATAAATATTTAAAACAATAATTGGTGACCTAGACACACGTATGTATTCATTTAGCAAATCAGACATTGACTATAGTTGGGGAAGACAGGGAGGAGGACGTGACATCCTCTATATGTGCTCGGCAGTCATGGGACCACTGGTTGGGTGTGGGACGACATTCAACCTATAGAGTATGCTGGGACAGTGCTATAGCCTATGATGTCTTACTTGAATGAACGCTGCATACATACATGTACCTACGTCTTTGCACACTGATGTTATGCACAGCACACTGCACGATCCATCCATAGATATATCTGCCAATCAATTGATCGGCAGATATATCTATCAGTGTGTACCCACCTTTAGGAAGCCAGTGCTGACTTGTGACCAGTGTGATAATGTCATTGACTGGGTGCCGCCAGTCGGGGGTGAGGCCCTGCCCCGGGGTATGCCATGTGTAGACACTGGGTAAAACTTTTTTATATGGTGAGCTTTTATGTATTTATATGTCCTGATGAAAATGGCAGTGAATTAAATGCATTGAAACATTGTCTATTTAAGCTGACTTGCGATTCTGTTGGTCTGCTTGGAAGACTGCTACTGTGGAGTAATATGTAACGTTGTGCTATATACTGTATGCAAGCAACCAGCTACGTAATATTCATCTAAGGGGAGTTCCAGACCTCAGGTAGAGCTTGGTGTACTGGGGGATACAGGGTTTAATCCTCAATGTATTTCTAGCTTAGACTACTCCCTCCCTGAATTGTATTTTCTAATTGATATAAGCAACTTACATTCTGTGCTGTATGTTTTGCTGGTGCGCAGCTGCAGTGTCCCCTGTCAATGAGGGGGCAGGTTTCAGGTGCTGAAGTCCAGCACCGAGTGCAATGAGCAGCAGTATCTGGTCAGGGTAGCAGATCCCATTTTGGTTCCTTCCTGAAGGAGAGGGGTGAACAAGGAGACATCCACACCCCTAAAGGCATCGGTGTCAGGGCTCCCAATCAGTGGAGCCAGGCAGAGAGAGTCAGCTTGAAGGAAAGTGCACAAGCATAACTGCCTGGAGGAGAGGTGCTGCAGGAAATTTCACAGAGGTACTGCTAATAATGCTGCACTCCCCATACACAGCTCCATTACCAAACTACTATATACATAAGTTCCTGTACAGTTCCCTATACAAATTCAGCATTTCTGTGTAATAGCGCCAGCCTTAAGTATAGGTATACTCGGGAGGGGTGGTGGGGCAGTGGCCCCAGCACCTCCAGCATCCTAGGCCCGGGTAATTTAATTAGTACCCGCTCCCACCCCCCGCCCCACACACACACACACACACACACACACACACACACACACACACACACACACACACACACACACACACACACCCTCGTCACCACTGTTTGCTTCATCAAAAAAAGCTGATTAATGATGATACTAAGAATATTTATACAATAAAACTATACAGCTAGAATGAGAAATTCAGAATGCATTTATTTTTTCAAAGAACTTTTAAAAATGTTTTAAAATTAAACACAAGCAAAAAAAGGTTATTTCTATCTACAACTTGCTACAACTGGCTCTCTAATGTTAGAATGTGAACTTGCGCAGTCATGGAAAAAAAACTGTGATTAAATAAATGATTGCTTTTCCTGCATATTCTGTTAAGAAATGCAAGTCAGCAAAGTGATTGTGGAATGACTGAGTAAAAAGGCCGTGATCTGTATCATTACATTTGATTATTACTAAGGTTTTACAGATGATTGCAGAGATTTGCTAAAAATGATGAATTAACACCCAGATCCTTACACTCCTTGTTCTTCCTTGGCTGTTGCTGCAGTATGCAAAAGAGATCACCACTCGTCACATAGGGCTTCAATTTACTATTCATCTCTGTAATAATAAGTTGAATTTTTTTTTTTAAAGTGGCATCTTTCTAACACTTCTTTGTTTGACTTCAAAATTTAAAGCAGTGCTATTATTAAGTTCAAAACACGCCTGTCTGCACTCGTATATTCCATAGTTTTTACTGCTCTGTCTACTGAAGCTTACAGAATGCTCCTTGGGGACTGATGACATAATATTTTAAATTATGGGTCTCATAGTTAAACATAAATTTGCAACTTTTGCATATACCCAAAACATATCCATACACTTTCTATGGCTATAATTTGAGTTGCATACTATGTATATTAAGACACATGCAACTACTAATTAAATTTTAGTTTTAACCTCAAATCTAGGGCTAAATGTAATAGCCTGTGAGAAGCAGGAAGTGCAGGATTTCGTGTGAGTCTCGATGGATTTTTAAAGCAGCAATCATTTACATGGCAAAACCAACCTGGTTATGCTGTGTAAATGATCCCCGCTTTAAAAAAACACAAAAAAACTGCCAGGCTCACAAGAAATCCTGGACTTCCTGCTTCTTGCAGGCTATTACTAGTATATAAACACATTTGGCGTAAAAATATGGTCATCATTATCAACTCAGAACCTTGTACTAGTTCTTTGGGTTAGACCCCCTACTTCTATGTAGCAGAGGCACCTTCACTGGATCTTTTGTACATCTCTTCACTATTGGTCCAGACATAAGAGGGAGGTGGAAAATGTATGCACTAGTAACTAGGAGAAAAACACCTCTTACCCTTTCTTCACTGTGGAGCATACTGTAACTGGTAATACAAACCAATTTTAAGGACCCCATACATCTACGACAGATTGTCACAATTTCCTAATCCCCCAACTGGAGCATTTCTCTGTATGGCAAATCATGCAGCTAATTGAATTCCCCCAGAGTTTTTGGGTGGAAACCAGTGCCAAGTTGTTTACCACTGGAGCTGGTTGAGGAATTTTAGGTGACATATTTCCTGTATTTAAGTACTTTTGAGATATTATGTGGTTTGTATTTAAAGACAACATCTTTTCTCTGGCAGTTTGAAAACCACAGAGAAGCCACATTTTAGCCATGATAAATGTTTAAAGCATGTCCAGTGCACCAGCCCTCACAAATGGTTCCACTGCTATTGATTGTACATATCTCTTGTAGAGATGTGCACCGGGCATTTTTTGGGTTTTTGTATTTTGGTTTTGGATTCGGTTCCGTGGCCGTGTTTTGGATTCGGACGCGTTTTGGCAAAACCTCCCTGAAAAGTTTTTGTCAGATTCGGGTGTGTTTTGGATTCGGGTGGTTTTTTTTTACAAAAACCCCTCAAAAACAGCTTAAATCATAGAATTTGGGGGTCATTTTGATCCCATAGTATTATTAACCTCAATAACCATAATTTCCACTCATTTTCCAGTCTATTCTGAACACCTCACACCTCACAATATTATTTTTAGTCCTAAAATTTGCACCGAGGTCGCTGGATGACTAAGCTAAGCGACCCAAGTGGCCGACACAAACACCTGGCCCATCTAGGAGTGGCACTGCAGTGTCAGACAGGATGGCACTTCAAAAAATAGTCCCCAAACAGCACATGATGCAAAGAAAAAAAGAGGTGCACCAAGGTCGCTGGATGACTAAGCTAAGCGACCCAAGTGGCCGACACAAACACCTGGCCCATCTAGGAGTGGCACTGCAGTGTCAGACAGGATGGCACTTCAAAAAATAGTCCCCAAACAGCACATGATGCAAAGAAAAAAAGAGGTGCACCAAGGTCGCTGGATGACTAAGCTAAGCGACCCAAGTGGCCGACACAAACACCTGGCCCATCTAAGAGTGGCACTGCAGTGTCAGACAGGATGGCACTTCAAAAAATAGTCCCCAAACAGCACATGATGCAAAGAAAAAAAGAGGTGCATTAAGGTTGCTGTGTGACTAAGCTAAGCGACCCAACTGGCCGACACAAACACCTGGCCTATCTAGGAGTGGCACTGCAGTGTCAGACAGGATGGCACTTCAAAAAATAGTCCCCAAACAGCACATGGTGCAAATAAAAAAAGAGGTGCACTAAAGTCGCTGTGTGACTAAGCTAAGCGACCCAAGTGGCCGACACAAACACCTGGCCCATCTAGGAGTGGCACTGCAGTGTCAGACAGGATGGCACTTCAAAAAATAGTCCCCA
Source organism: Pseudophryne corroboree (assembly GCF_028390025.1). NCBI lineage: Eukaryota > Metazoa > Chordata > Amphibia > Anura > Myobatrachidae > Pseudophryne > Pseudophryne corroboree. Next base: position 245,539,126 of record NC_086446.1, read on the forward strand.
AACAGCACATGATGCAAAGAAAAAAAGAGGTGCACCAAGGTCGCTGTGTGACTAAGCTAAGCGACCCAAGTGGCCGACACAAACACCAGGCCCATCTAGGAGTGGCACTGCAGTGTCAGACAGGATGGCAGATTTAAAAAATAGTCCCCAAACAGCACATGATGCAAAGAAAAAAAGAGGTGCAATGAGGTAGCTGGATGGCTAAGCTAAGCGACCCAAGTGGCCAACACAAACACCTGGCCCATCTAGGAGTGGCACTGCAGTTTTCTAACGAGAGGATGAGTGCTTCCATCCTCATGTGACTCTGAACTGCTAGCCATGAACATAGGCTAGGGCCTCAGCCGTTCCTTGCCACTCCGTGTCGTAAATGGCATATTGGCAAGTTTACACTTCTCATCAGACGCTTTTCATTTTGATTTTTGGGTCATT